>NC_089876.1:51237500-51538333 GCF_040182565.1 Anser cygnoides
TCTAATTTTATCATTTTATACGCTACAGTTGAAAACAAAACCTTGTGATACAAGCAATACAAATTCCTTTAAAAAATAGACATTGATGTAACATCTGATAATTTAAACAGTTTACATGCATGGGTTGTTTCTGACCCTGTTTTCCTCAAATATGAATAATACTAACCTACAACTACTCTGATGCTCATCTATTTGTATTAACTGAAGGTTGAAAAGAACAGGTAACTGCAACAAAACCTAGACTGATGTCTTATAAAAGGTAGCTTACAGAAAAAAAAAATATTTAAAGTTTTAAAGACATGATCTTGTGATATGCTCTTTCCACGATTATACTTTTTGTAATAAGTTCTGCATTTTCTCACTGGTCACAATTTTTCCAAGTCTTAACCTGGTAGAAAGGAATGCAGTTAATCTGATACAGCTTTATTAGGAAACTGCTGGGACCATGGTTCAGGCAGGTCAAAAGAAAAAGGATGGAACCCAATATCTCCCATCTGAGCAAAAAGATGAGGGAGTGACTGGATGCAGATAATTCTCTAAGCCTTTACATGTATGTTGATTTCATATGCCTGCAAATAATAAAATAAAACATCTTTAGCACTGCAACACTGTTGGGAAACATGTCTGAAGTTCCTGGGATTTCCATAACTTCTCCAGCACACTTCAGTTCATACACAGTCTACTGTTCATGATTTTGCCCAACAGCAGAATCATCTGTACATAAATATTCTTTTCATGGTTTTGGTTCTTAAGGAGCAATTCTTTTGTGTATACTTGAATAATTCTCCCAGAGCAGTTCTTATACAGGGTGATACAGGGAACAACGGATTTCGTTTTTACCATCAACTCATCTCTGGTAGGCTATACATATGATACATTTTGAGATCTTTGTTTTTGATGAAACTTTCTAATCTGCAGTTCTTCTGTCTTGGTGACAGTCAATCAAACAATCCACTTACTAGTGAAGTCCTGTTACATTATAATGAAAAAATGATTTTGCTATTTAATCATATCTTTTGAAAACATGACTCGACAAAGTATGGTAATATGTGCACTGTGCCCATTCTTTTCTTGGCAGCAAATCATTTCAAAATGACATATATTATTAGTGTGTGTTTTAATATTTCCTAAGCTTGGAGGTGCAACTCATTGTAGGAACAACTGAAGTCTAACACCTAGCAACACTTTCACCATCTGTACCTTGCTGACTTGTAAGACATTCACTGAGAACGGGTTTTTATTCTCTGCCACATAAGAGGTTTGCATGTCCTGTGCCTTCAAGGCCTGTTCTCACATAAATTCTGCCCTGATTAATCAGATACCACTGGAAACAGTTTGCACAGATTGCACCTTACCATTCCAAGCTTTTTGAAAGTGAGCTAGGATGAGAGTAGGTGAACCTGTACATATTTCAAGACACAAAGTTTAAGATATAAATACATTTTTCTTATCATTAGATTGTAGACTGATATACAGTCTTGATGAACACAGCCACAAGAAATCAAGAATGCTGTATATTAGCACTTAGGACACTGATAAATTATGGCCTTACCTAATTGAACTCTGCTGCATCATCAGATTTCTGTCACAGACTAATGAAAACAAAGAAGATAAATGAGATCACCACTGAACTAATGGCACTTGATTCTACAAGACTAGCTGTGGAATAGCTGTCCCAGCACTACAGAAGGTTAATACAGAGCAGAATAGTCCCAAGCATGGTTACATTAACAGTGACAAGCTCAGAAGGGCAGAAAGATATCAGAAAGCCCTTCTCTTTCCTTGTCTCAAGTTTAACTCTGATGTGGCAAGGTTTCTAGTCCACAACAATTTCTATACATCTGAGTTTTCACATATGGAGGCTGAAGTGTCCAAAAACAAAGAATATTTTATAGCTTTATAGAATATTTTTCCCGTATGAAGTAGGATGAACGCATTCAGAGCTCCAAAATTTCTGCTGGTGTTGCACTATAGTGTTACCTTACAACTGCAAATGGCAGAACCAAAAATGTGTGTACTGCAACTGCACTTCAGTTCTATTGATGTGTCTAATTTGTTGCTAGTAGTAGTAAAGTATATATACTAGGATGACGCTGCTTCTTCCTGTGCCAGTTGTTCCATTTGAGGCACATAGTTCAGATGACCCTGAGTTACTTGTCCAGATCCTCAGCTTGCATAAACTGGAGAAAATACCACATCTGATCTACAGCATGAGAGTACAACAATGGTAGTCCTAACAAGGCAAAAGAAACTAGTGAAAACAATGCAAGCAGTGATACCTTGGGAGATTATTATTCTTCTAAGTAGTTTGCAAACATAGAAGAGAATTATTTTCCATGGGATACATATGTTGGAGTTTAATTTGTGTTTTTGTGCCAGTATTATAATTATTATTATAGAGTGTACATAAACTTGGAGGATATTGCATGATTATCTCCTTAAAATGTAAACAAATATCTGCCTAATCTGCATCCGCAGCCCTTTCAGTTGTTATAAATACCCTACTGAGAGCAGAAGTTCATTTAAGCAAATATAGCTGGCTATCTGCAGTTACTGTTACTCTAAAGCTTTCATTGTGGAAACCCAGTTCTAAAATTTACACCCACTTGTGCCAAAAACACAGCCATTATATACAATAAGAATAGATTTGATTTTGAATGTTCTCAGGGAATATCTTGAGTAAACAAAATGTTGAACGCTATTTAATAAGCCAAACTCAGCCAGTGCTTTAAGCTTTGTGTAAGAGACCAACTACTTGCTACACTTAGGCACAAAGCTCCAAGAAATGCCTTTGATTCAGACAGTCAGTCTTCACAGCCCCTTTCTTGTTTCTAGGGTGATATACTTCCATAGGTACAAAATAATTTCCCTTTTATCATTTAGTTCTATACTGAAGTGCATTGTTTATGCGGATCTATCCTCTTTTCTTGTTTTCACTAAAACATTTTACGTGATGTCTGAGGACTGCAAGCTTAAGAAGTTATTGCAGGAGTGCTTTAAGAAGGACTGTCCCCTTATGCAGTGGTTCCCATTACAGGGTACTCATCAGTCAAAAGCCAGGCACTGGAAGAACCAGATTTACTTTACACCTTGGTCTGAGCAGTTACTGAGTAACACTGCTGCATTGTGCAGGGAGCACTAGTGCAGTTGAATGAGATGCATACCTGAAAATAAATTTAAGGAAATGGCAATCCTTTGATAGCTTAGAAAAACGAACAAGTTGCTCCATATCACCTCAAGTAGGTATCCAGTGGCAGCAGTTGAAGAACTACATGGTGGTTTTGATTGTGAATTCCGTGCAAACCATATGGTTTGCTGGTAATCTTTCTGCATCTTTTCAAATTGAAGTTCTACCTACTCTTCCTGAAAAAAATACTCAGCACACGTACATACAATCTTGTGCACCTCTGTATAATAAAAGAAAAATATAATAAAATCATCAATATTCACACATTATTTTCCCTCAGATTTTCTTTGCCTGCATCCATGAAAATAACCATAGTTATTTGCTCTTTAATTCATAGCTTTGCAGAGTGAGTCTGATGACTCACTGCTCCTACACAATAAATTCAATGTTATTTGTCTGATTTACCACACTTGCACACATCAGCTGCCTAATATAGACAGAGTAGATTAGAAATGCATCAGTCTAACTCCTTGCCTGCATCAAAAAGTGCTCTGCACATATCAAATAGCCATTTGTCCAGCAGCTCAGTCGTAGCTTGTTCAAGAGCTCAGGAAATCCTAGGTAAAAAGCTGAAGTTTTCCTAGACAGAATTTCTGACTGAAACAGAAAGGAAGCATAAATGATGTTCATGGGTTCAGACAGAAGTCACACAAAATTCAGGAGTCACATTTTACTACATAATTCTCTTTAAAGGTGACTCACAGTAGTGATTCTAGAAAAAAAAAGTCCAGAAAATGTTCTATAGCCTATACAGGCTAAGAGATGCTTCTGTGACAAAGGTAAAAAAAAAAAAAAAAATAAGTCTTCACTCTTGAATAATGCATGGAACACTAATTGCTAGTAAATTTGAAAGGAAAGAAGAGAAAAAGTAGCTGGAAGTACGTATTCTTAGAAATTTATCTTTGTCACGTATCCAAGAAAAACACAATAATGAAACACAACGACCCTTTAGCTCTTCCAAACTATAGAAAATTTTTAACATATATTTTCTCTCCATAAGCATAGTATCTCATCAAACATCAGCTTTTTCATGAAGGATTTCATCTGACCATTAGACAAAAAGGTCTAATGTTTCCTTTAGCTACCTGGACAATCGTAAATTTAACTCTTAAATATATCTTGCAGTAACTTAAATAAATAAATAAATAAATAAAAGGAAACCTTAAAAACAGGCTTTCATACACAAGATTATCAGCTGAATTAAAGGCATTTTGGGTAAGAATGTGCCTACACAGTGTGCAGAAATTACTTAGTTCAGACCTACTATGTGGATTTCCAGATAAAACACTGTTGTAAAATGGACAAAAAAAGAGACTAAAGATAAACCCGATGAAAAGGAGATAATAAAAAAGAAGCCTCATCATTCAAAACCAAAACTAGACAAATAACATGGTTCTGGGGTTTGGCAGTGTTCTGAAGGAAAAAAAAAAAAGAAAAAAAAGAACTAGTATGGATGGTTTGGCCCTTTAGAAACATATTAAAAAAAATCAAGATCACTAAGCTGACATTTAGTCTCAAAACAATATTTCACTGGTGACATGAATTCACAAAATGTTTTGTTGGACACAAATCTTTCATTTGACACAATTTGTGCTTTTGAATAAAATAAAAAAATGCTTGACCTCCATGAAACGGTCTGTAATGTGTTGAAGACAATGTAAGATTTATTGTCAGTTCTGTACTAAGACATCATCCTCCTCGAATTCATAGGAACTGTAGGTCACAGACATAATTGACTTATTGACTTCATCACTGTCATCTTGCTATAAAACAAAAACAAAGTGATGAGCCTAGAGTACGTCCCAGAAGACGCTTCAGGGCTGACAGTCAAGCCTCCTCGTTAATCTGGAAACAAAAATTAGTTTAGAGATTTTGAATCAAACCAGGAAAAAAAAGTACTGATACAATATTCTAACTTGAAGAAGAGGTTCAGTTTGGCAGCACGTCATTGTAGAATAACTAAAATATTCACAAATAATGGAGAATGCTTTCAGAAGAAAACATTGTCAAGAAGCAATCTGTACTTCACATGCACAATTATCAGGGAAATAAATTGCAAGAAAAAAATAAAGATAAGAATAATTACAAATATTTTCATAATACAATATCCCTAGGGGAAAAATGATAGATAGATGACAGCGAAGAGAAAATAACTCAGAAGATAAAAAACAAAATATATGAAAACTGTGAATATCCTGGTCTTAGCCAGCAAGTGCTCTTTTGGTTCAGTTTCTTACAGTCGTGACTATACTTTCATTTCAAAGGTTAGAAAAAACAATTCTTTACAACAGATGTCACTGAATATTTTGCTGTCACTACTGCACACCTTAACAACACATTTGTGAGCTTTTGCTCTCTTGTCACAGTTAGGATCTGCAATGCTATGAAATACATTTTCTCCCTTGGTGCTACACCACACACTATTAAAACATTTCAAGTATAGATTGGTAAAACACATATAACAATGAACAAGAGGTTTGCAATTTGGGTTTGGAAGGGACCTTAAAGATCATCTAATTCCAATCCCCCTGCCTTGGATAATGACAATTCCCACTAGACCAGGTTGCCAGGGTCCCATCCAACTTGACTTCGAACACCTCCAGTGATGTGGCATCCACAGCTTCTTTGGGCAACTTGTTTCAGTGCCTCGCCACCCTCTGAGAGAAGAATTTCCTCCTAACATCTAATCTAAATCTCACCTCTTTTTATTTCAAGTCACTAGTCCCTGTCCTATCACTGCAATCCCTGACAAAGAGTCCCTTCACAGCTTTCCTGTAAACCCCTTTTAGGTAATGGAAGGCCGCTATAAGGTCTCCCCAAAGCCTTCCCTTCTCCGGGCTGAACAACCCCAAATCCTTCAGCCTGCCTTCATAGGAGAGGCGCTCCAGCCCTCTGATTGTTTTGTGTCTTTTTCCTTCATGCCAATATTTCCTCACTACTGCTGAAACAAGAGGCAGTGCCTCCACAGCAATTTATTCTAAGAACCACATTTTTCAAAAGAAACTGAACACTAAATTCCATACGCATGTGCCATATAGCTCATCAAGAGTACATCACTCTCTAGCTCTCCTCTGAACAATGACTTTATTTTACAGTGTCTATATTGAGTTTTAAAATTTACATGATCAACTTTTCAAGATAACATCCAAAAAATCCAACTAACCTGAGAGGAATTAAAGCAATGTCTTCTCAGATTTGTCTCTAAATCCATGGGATCTACAAGTAGAAAAAATAAGAAACACCTTTAACAATAAAGTAACTTTTTTTAAAAAAAGTAATTAACTTTTTTTTTCCCTGAATCAGTTCTTTAAGCACAATCAGTCGACTTTCATGAAAAAAATATAAAACAAAAATCAGATCAAACTAAACAGCTTTGTATAAACTATTTCAGCTATTTGTTTTGCAATATTAGAGGGGATAGAGATTCTTATGTTGTATCTATATTTAAGCACATATGAGTTGCATAGAAACCAAGTGTGGACCCATCTAAATAATTCAAGATATATCCATATCTTTATACGTTCCATACATGTGAGCAACTCCTGCCCACATTCTGCATGGTTTTCATCTGTCTGTCAAATCGTTAACTGTTTTGCTTAATTGTGACACACGTTCACAAGCCAGTTTGATTAAGATCAGCTGAGATGCATTTATTTTTGTGTTTTTTAAATACTTTTTGGAAGATTCAAGCATGTGAGTGAAAGTGAAGGAAATGGGGAAGAAAAAAAATGTGCTAATAAACCTCATGCAATTCCCACAGCTAATCAGAGTAAATTAGCAAAATTGCCAGCACACTCTTGTCACACTATATGTGAAGAGACAGAAGTATTAATGACAAACAGCAGCAGCTTCTCCAGAAAAATTGCACATAAACACTACTGCTAATCCCATCTCTAAGAAAAATAAGCCACAAAGTCATTTGTGCTGTAAACAACAGTGGGCTTGTTTAACAGCAGTATGTTTGCAGTGCTATTCAGAGCCTCTGCAATGACTTTTTGTATGGCACCTTACACAATATTGACTGTCGTTGTTCCTTAAGCATGCCGGGAATCAATATGGTTAGTAATAGTAATTATAATAAATGAGCATTATGAGTAATATTTTACTGCCAACAGAATCAACAATCATGATTTGTGTCTGTACTAATTATATTTCCACTCTGTCTGGTAGATAACCAGGACTGCAACCTAAGCTTAATGAACCAAACCAATTTATAGTCTTTTATTCTGTACAGAACACAAAGGAGAGATTATGGTGGGAGCATCCTTTGACACACATTTTCGTGCTAGGTTCCAGCAAGAGAAAAGACGCCAGTGTTTTGAATGAGTCCGAGGATGCTTGGAAGTGCTTCAGGCAAGAATGCTCAAATGAAAGCAGCTCTGTCAGGAATGTCCTGCAAATACAGTTTTGAAAAAGACTGTCAAAACCAGCACACATACAATCACAAAGAAATACATTCCTAAAGCTTCACTTGCCCTGTGTGCATCTGTGGTGGTTTCACCCAGCTGGGCAGCTGAACTCCACCACAATCACTCTCTCACCTCCCCCTCTTCAAAGGGAAAGGAGGAGAAAATACCATGGAAAGGACTCAAGGGCTGAGATAAGGACAGGGACATCACACAACAATTATCATCATGGGCAAAACAGACTCAGTGTAGGGAGATTAATGTAATTTATTAACGATTAGTAACAAGTTAGAGCAGTGACAAACTAAAAACAAACTAAAAATACCTTCCCCCCATCCACCCTCTTTCAGCTCCTCGTCACAAGCACCGCAGGGGAATGGGGGCTCAGGTCATTCCCTGAGGCTTCTTCGCCCGCTGCTCCTTCACAGTCATTCTCTGCCCTGCTCCACCGGGGGCTCCTCCACGGGCTGCAGCATGGAGATCTGCTCCATGTGGGACCCATGGGCTGCAGGGGGACAGCCTGCTCCACCAGGGGCCTTTCCACAGGCCGCAGGGGAACTGCTGCTGTGTGCCCGGAGCACCTCCTGCCCTCCTGCTGCACTGACCTTGGGGGCTGCACGGCTGGTTCTCACCCCTCTCCCCCAGCTGCTGTTGCACAGCAGGTTTTTTCCCTTCCTTAACTCTGCTCTCCCAGAGGCCCAACCAATGTTGCTCACTGTCTCGGCTCTGGCCCGCAGTGGGTCCCTTTTCGGGCCAGCTGGAGCTCCTCTGATCTGACACAGGGCACCTGCCTCGCAGAGTCCACCCCTGCAGCCCCCCTGCTACCAAAACCATGTATATCATCAAAACCCAACATATCATCAACTGTCACTTGATGGCAGTTAATCACCCAAAAGAGATACTGGAAAACATACAGGGATATGAAATGAACACTAGGGATACGAAATGAAATAAAAAAATCAATATTTAGTTTCCAATTTTTAGGGACATTTGTGTGCTGTGTGCATATCTATATCAACCTACGTATTTGGTCTCATCTTTCCATCTAGAAATTATGAAAATAACCTTGTATGTTTGCCTGTGTTCAAATATGATACATATGCATGTTCCTTGGGAGTTAATAATGCACACAGACAAAAGTTCAGATGTAAATGAAATTCCTTGCAAAAGTACTTAGGTTCACCTGCTCTCCTACGCTTCAGTCAGAACAAATTCTTTGAACTTAAATGTCAGTTCAGCTCAACAGCAAGCCGAACAGGAAGTTCAGTTCAATAGCTAAGCACAATAGTCTTGCCTACTGAATAATAGTTGGGCAGCTCAAAGATGCTAGAACATGTCAGTGACGGCTTCCTAATGCTTCCACCCTTCCCATCTCACTGCTGCACAACCAGAGTACAATCGCAGGGAGTATAGTTCAGTAAGAAACAAATCTTGCAAGTCAGTGAAACAAACGTGTTGAACAAAGCTGCTGCTCAAGATGAACATGTCTGGATGGTGATCTGCTCAAGGACTATTTATGTGAAGCCTATCGTCCTTTTCTTATCAGATTTATTAAGGTTTATTTACCTTAAGGAGTCATAAGGAGTGATAACATAAAAAAGAGCAGAAAGCACAATGTTTTCTGTGAGGATGCCTCAGCTACAAATCCAAAATGCAAAAGAAGACTAGAATTATAGAATGAGTTTTTTCAATCTTTTTTTTGCAGAAATAACAAGACATAACTGTAAAAATGCACAAAAATTTTTTTTGCCTGCTTCTCTGTTAACAGAACGCTTTCCCTTTTTAGTGATAGCCTTCTTGAAAAGTAAATTTCAGCTCCTATTAAACCTCTTATAAGAAAGATTATATCAAAGTGGGAAACAAAAGTAAAAAAAAAAACTTCATTTCATTTTAAGGATCCTGAAAAAAAAAAAGCAGCAAGGGAACAACAAAAAAAGGCAGACATAATACTTTGCATATTCCTTAAGAGAATGCATGTTCATAAACTAAACATATGTAAACATATGTATACCAACTCACAAAGGAATAAGCCACTGAGAGAGTGTTAGCAACTAATTTATTTTTCATTCAGCAAACCCTGACAGATATGTGCTTTCTTCCTTCAGAAGAAATGATGAAAATAAAGGAGTAGAAACACTGAAGTGAAAATCCAGCAGTACTTTCTGGTTCCATTTTTCAATTTTGAGACTTTTCCACAGAACCATATAATAGCTACCTAACACCTCTCAGCAGAGAAGAAAAAAGAACAAATCTTTTAGGCTAGATGTTGTCACTGGCAACTCAATCTGGATTTGATGCAGTGATGGAAAATGCCATAAGTCATGTAATTAGCTTGTTCTTAGTAAATACTTTGCTTCACTGTCTTTCAGTTTCTCAAGGTTAACAATACCTTGAAATAATATATTTACCCACTCTGAAAGTAGGATTAAAAACGCATCTGTGGAAGAGTGCTTCGGAGAAAACAGTGACAAGCCCTGTGTGCCATTTCACAGCTTCCTCCTCTTTTCAGTTCACCTTGAAACTCATCTGCTGAGAAATACAATTCTCTTAACTCTCCTTTTAGAAATGATCAAAGGGCAATACCCATCTTGAAAGGATACTGAAAAGCATCGGAACACAAAAACTTTGTTGTGTTCCCTTTGATGCAGCAGTTTCTCTTTGAGATCTCTGTGCCTGTTCAATCCCTAACACATGCATTATACAGTATGTTTTCAGTGATATACATCCCAGTATAATAAGTCTCTGCAAATGCACTGTATATCTGCATCTGTTATATGTAAAGCCAGATATAGGCAAATATTTCAATTTAACCTTTTTGTTTTTCCATTAGCATAAGAACAAAGAAATTGAATAATTATTCAAATTCTCCCATAACACCTAAAAGTAAATTGTTTTAATCTATTCACATTAGGTTCCGGAATGTTTCCCTTCTTTACAGTTATATAGAGTATTTGTTTTATAGTGAATTCTCTTAGGTACATACAAACGTAAGAAAAATGTGGTTCAACAAAGATAAAATCAACCTCCTACCACCTATACATTGAGATGATCATTGAAAGAATGTAAAGCATCACTGAGCCACTCATAGGGATCCAAGTAACAATAACAATAATGTGCTTTTCTAAGTCCCTCTATTGTTCCTCAGCCCACGATACCTTTGCCATGAAAAGTCATTTGTATAACTTTGCATGTACACCACATGTTGTCTTTCAATGGATTCAAATATAAAAGCAGATGGTCATAAATTGCATTCTCTAAATCACTCTCTAAATGACTGGCTTCTGATTTCGGTAGCTTTTGAACAGTGTTCCTTCGACAGCCTAGTAACCAAAGTAGAAGCCATGTGAAATTTTAAAAGCTGAAGGTCCACCACCCCAGGGAAGCCTTGGCCACCAGCACAAGTACTGTGAGATGGTAAGATAAATTTATAACACTTATTTTTGTGAAACAGCTACTACGAACGTGAGGAGCACATCTGCTTTAAAACAGCATGAAAGAAAATAGAAAAAGTGAATGAAAGGATTCAAAAATATCTGTTCTGAGCACAGAAAACATGCTTTAAAATAACTTTAAATAATAGTGTCTCCCCTAAAGCTGAATATCCAAAAATTGGTCAAATTGTCTTCAGCAGCTGCATGTGAGAGCTGATAAGAAACAGCAGAGTCAGAAAGGCACCTCTGCAAGCTGCTTCCCTCTCCTGATCAGGGATGGAAGTAACTGGTTTGAACAGAGTTTATCAAAGCTTGGTGGGACAGATTACAACGTGAGCTGAAGGGAATACAAGGAAAATCACTTACTGTTTTAAGCCAGGTGTCCTGCTCTATAATTCTTCAATTTTTTACCGCACCCCCAAAACAGAGATCATCATTGCTTTGATAACACATTGCTTTGACAAATCATGGCTAAGCAGAAGTATACATAGAGGTATTTCTTTTTTTTTTCTTTTTTTTTTTTTAATTGCATCTGTGAGAGATGTGCTTGGCTGATGAGATTAATTTGTTGGTCAATACTTAATTTTATAACATTAAAAATTGCTTTTACACAAAGGTTAAGAAAAAAACTAGGATGTTCTTAAATTTCTACAGAAAGAGGAATAGAAATTGGGGATGTGGGACAGCAGAAAACTATTTTACTGTAGTTTTCTTGAACAGGAAGGAGCAACTGCTCCTTTGTGCTGGAGACTACTTCTGCCCCAAGCTCTGTGAAAATCTTAAATTTTCAACAGCTGCAGAGGACTGGCTTGATCACCACATGCATTTCATAGAGCCCCGAGGAGCAAAGCCCAGCCAGAGCCCAGCTGCGGGGGCTGTGCAGCAGCAGAGGTTCCACTGCTCCCAGTTGCCCCCAGCACCACCCATAAGACACAAGCATATCCAAAAGGCAGAATTCCCAAATTTATAGGCTTGTAGCTCTGCAAGAGAAAACCACAGGCAACACGCCACAGATAGCTTGGCCTGAACCAGCTGAGCTGCCTGGTGAAAACTGCCACTGAGAAACTCTCGTTTGTTATTGCTGCTGTACGGGATAGGGATGCATCACTTATTTACTGCTCAGCAGATGTCTCCTTTCCCCTTTCCACCCCCTGCTCTGCCTTGCACGCAGAAGGCACATTCCCAGTCTTTCTTAAAACTTTCTCAGACTCATTCCCCAAACAGCTTATCGAGTACATGCTATAATGTAGGAACATAAGGAAATCTACACAGAAATATGTATATACAGATTGTTCCAGGAATCACAACTCAGAGCAACAAAAGAATAAACTTCTATACTGTAGGAAAAAGTATAATTTTTGTACATAATTAAGTAATTCTCTAAAATAAAGCTATTTCCCACAGTTAAAAAATAGTAATAATAAGGAAAACATGTTGGCTAATAGTCTTCTATTGGGGTAGAGCTAAGGGTACAGACAAGAAAAATACAGATGATGTCCAGGTATGCACAACTACACTTTTCCCTGTATTTGATTGTATTGTTTTGTTGTCAAGTATTTCACAAGAAACATACAATTTTTTCTTTCTCTTTTTTCCCCCATCTCTAGTTGTAAAATACCATGCTATTCAAAAATAATGACTGTGGAAGATGATCATGGTCAGAGACTCTCAAGCAGCCCTAAAAAAAATGAAAACGTTGATGAGCAAAAACATAATAAAAAAAATCAGTTCCTTTTTGATGAAAGTATCAGACCTAGAAGAAAAGTTAACAGACTATTTTGTACAGATATAGCACAGTAATAATGAAATCATTATTAACTTGGTTGCCTCTAGACACTGGGACAAGGTATAAATGTACCTCAGAGGAACCATACAGTAAAAAAGATATTTAATGATGCTGTCTGTATAAGGAAATGTATAAACCGACCTACAGAAATATGTCCCAGGGACATGGAACTGAGAAAAGAAATAGAAAGAATAATGAAACATTACTGCGGGGAGGGGAGGGGAGGGGAGGGGAGGGGACATTTTGGGTAGCAGATGGCTGCTGTGACAGTGGTTATGTCAGCAGAAGCACTCGCCCTGGAGCTGCGATCTCAGTCCCTCAGAGGTGCCTAGGAATATGCAGCAGCAGGATAGTTTTAAAGGAGAGACTTTACAGAGGTGCCTGGAAAGATCTGTCTGAACAGCTACAGCAGGCTGAAGCAGCTGAGACTGGGGACATAATGTTCCCAGAACAAAAAGATATAGTGACAACAGTCATCCTAGTATTTCAGGAGACATGCTCAGCCCGTGCAGCAAAGCTATCCACTCGTAGGGCTCTTGTGCAGTTCTCCAAGAGAAGAAAAAAAAAGTGAAAGGGTGAAAGCACTAAACAAGAAAAACAAAAATCCTCAAAAGACAGCAGACAGGTTGTCCTCAGAATTGAATGCCTTTAAAAACAAAACTATTTTGTCAAACCGAAGATATTTCTGTAAACCATGTCAGCCATAGTGAACCAGCATTTACAGATTTGTCCTTATCCACTACTGAAGTTTTGACTTGCAGAAAAAAAAAAAAAAACACTTATGCTTATGTGCTTAACCATATCCTGTAAGGAAAAGCAGCTGTTGAAGGGTATCTTTACAGCTTCAAACAAAACAAAAAAGGCAAAAGTTCGCACAATACCTACCACTTGTAAACAGTGCAAGAGAGGATAATACAGGTCACCTTAAAAATTTCTGCCCCAGCAATAATGCAGGCATCCTTCTTCAAGTGCACAATCTGTGTTCGCCCCCAGAGCCCCAGTGCCGCAGCCATCCTGGCTCAGAGCCATAGGTACGTAGGTACATAGAGCAAGTGCATCTCCAAATTCCTGGGCCTTTAAGTAAGTATAGCTTTAGTTGAAGTGCTGCCAGGAGGAACTGGGTCAGCAGCGTGGGAGCACGCTGTCATATTGCAAACATACGTCTAATTTCTATCCCCTGAGTCTCTCAAGACTCCAGCCACATCACAGAGCACCATGCAGAATTTAATCGGTTTCTGCTCTAGTGATTTTGGCTGTTTGGGAATAGAGATTGATTTTGCTCATTTTGGACTGCAAAGATCCAGTGCGAGCCTGCTGTCAGACAGTATGACGTGGCATCAAGTGCAAAGGAATTTGATGTATTGTAGCAGCTGTTGAGAGCTGCAGTGCTGGCAACATCAGGAGCAATAGCATGAGCACACTGCTCAGGTACATGAGCCGCCTTCTCCTCTGCATAACCAAAATATTCTTGACAGGTCCCTCTGCCTGTTGCAATGAGCATTTTAGCTTTTGCTGCCTTATGTTTGAACTGCTGATGGTTTGATTAGAATGGTTTTAGTGTCTGCATCAACCATATCTTTGGTACTTGTAGAGACAGACAGACAAAGAGGAATACTTAGTCTGGCAGCTCCAGCTTGTTTGCAAGACAGATGGAACAGAAGGACAATAAATGCACCATTGCATCAAGAAGACATCAGTAGAACAGTTCACATTTTTCTCCTATGACAACAAGAGGGAAAAAAGTCATAATCCAATTGTTGTGAATTTCACCTAAGTGAAAATTCTAGACGTGGCACAGTACATATTATAATTTTACCTTCCTTTTGTTAAGGTTCACCTTCACACCATCTGCTATAAAGCATTCAGTTAATGTTTTATATCACCGACCTTCTGAGAAACCATGGTTTTGAGATTTTTGGACACTTAGATAGCCACTAAACAAGACATCTTTCGCACCTTGTCAGTGGTGGTAAATTTGGCAAATTAAGAAAAAGTTTCCCCTTCACTATTAAGAGAGAATAGGCTAATTCTTAGTTCATATCCTTGTAAATCTGGAGGAATTCAGTTAACTCGGTTTCTGAGAGCTCTGCTTGGGCCTCAAACTTTTCTACATAAATCAGTTAGAAAAAAAGGAACGATTACGTATACTGAGAGAGATTAAAAAAATGCTAAATAAACAACTGTGAACTCTGTTGGGAGATCCTCTATAAAAACGTTTAGTATAGTGTACTTTATTTGAATATTGATGAACTAAATTAAATAAACATGAAATTATCACTAGTTTGCTTTTAAAATCTGCTCATCAAAATATATTGTTTATTTAAGAAATCCAAAGCTACTGTATTAAATTTAACGGCTTGTCACTCCAGGAAAGAATCATCCATCTTATGCTTTACTGTTACTAGATGATCACTGTTAAGCCAAGGATATTTTATAAAGCAAGAAAAAGCTTGCTTAGCTAGCTAGTTATTATATGGTATTGATTAATGGTATATATTTTTAATTTACTGTTTACATGGAAATGTTGGTATTTATATTTTGAAATTATCCGGATGCTATTTCAATGGCTATGTTTGGATGACACGTACATATGATTGTTCTAAGATATGAGATCAAACTGAATTATAAAGAGAAATGGAGACAATATCCTTGTAACTGGGAAATAAAAGAATCCACCAGAGGTATAAAAATACAGTTTTAAAGCACATCAATGATCATACACGAGTGGCTTAGATAATTTAAAATTCCATGGCTGTGTTCTTGAAGAAATAATTGTATAGATTTTTCATTGACATTAAATGAGAAATCTTTGTCATTATCCAATACATACATCAGCCAGGTCTTTCAGAAGATTTTGGTACCAAAAAATCACAGAGCATTTCTCACAAAGCATGATTGTTTTGACCTCTGGAGAGAAAACTTCATCCCATTCATTCATTTAAGGTGATAGTTAAGCAGTACTCTTGTACATAAGATGAGTATTAAAAAATATTAGAGAAACTCATACAGGTATTGGTGGTTTTCAAAGGAAATTATTATATGCGGTTATTTTACTAATAATTAGAATATGAATAAACTTCAAAATGTTTAAGTTATGATTGTGAAAGTCTGATATCACACATCTCCCAGTGATAACTTCTATCACCAGGATTTATCAGGAATTACAGGTTGGTCCTATGTGCAGCATTTGAGAAAAACCTCTTTTTAGTACTGTTCCCATTTTGAAATATTTCACATCTGTCTGGTGTTAGCAAGACTGGAATAATGCTTAAAATACATCTTATTTTTATTTACAGAATGAGTATATAAGCTTGGTACCAGAGAGATGCATAACTTCTCTGATCTTATTTCAGAACAAGGAGCTTAATAAACAAGGTTTCATACAAAACAATCAACACCAGAAAGAGAAGAAAACTTTGAAACAATTATTTCTGACTGTGAACTTGCTGGCCACACTCCTGCATAAAGCAAGATTGACTTAGACAGATATCAGGGTTAGCAGAATTCTCCAAATTCTCAAATTTCCCCAAATCAACATGCTGCTGCATGCCCTCTGTAAATGCAAGTGGTTGTTCTGAAAATTGGATCGTGGCAGACAACAACCGCTGGGACAAAGCTAAGCAGGCAGGACAAGGATGCAGATAGAGTCTAAACTTTTGCTTTCAACATAGCAAGGTCTTTTTTTTTTAGTATTGAAGAGACAAAATATTTAGGTCAGATTCTCTTCTTATACTATGTTTGGAAGGGTTTCAAATCTGCTAACTTCAGCCACTCTGATTTACATCAGGATAAGGGGCAGGAGAATTCTCCTTTACCATCACAACACACATCTGCTGCTTCTACCTCCATCTTGTCTTCAAGGCTAGTTAGCTAGGTGCATTGGCTTTCCTTCTGATATGGCTGATTTTGATTATGCCAAGGATGTAGCACATCCCCCATCTACCTGGACCCATACCCATCCCATTCTCTTAAACTGACCTGTGCTCCCCTGTTCTCCAGTTGCAGAAACACACCTTGATTTCTTTGTACTTTTCTTATTAGCAGGCTTAATGGTTTTTATCTATCATCCCTGAGACAAGCCTTTCTCAGTAATTATTTGTTCCCAGACGGTAGCTTAGAGTAAGGAACTATGTTGATTCCCTATAAAAATTGCATTAGCAAAATAAATCAGGGAAAATTTATTTAGATAAGAGTCAATGGGTATAACCTCATAATGGATTAACAGATAATGCTACATCTGTGTGCCATTAAATGTTTGCCAAAAATGTTCTGATTTGAGTATTATACAAGTATTGCATTAATATCTCATGCAACTATTTCCAAACAATAGCAGCTGGGGGGCAATGTGATAAACAAATTCTAAATACCATTCTATTTAGCAATTACATATGTCCTCAGAGTAAGCAGAGGCAGTTTGAGAATGTGGAAATGTAATTCTGAAAGCTAGCTATTGTATTTGGAATACAGATTATTATATTGATTAGTAAATGGAAGACATCTAATCTGGATGCAACCATTAATTGAGAAAGCAAAAGCCAGACCCTAGGTTCAGACTAAGCTGTCTCTTCCTTACTATGTCCTCTATAAATAAAAACTCTAATTATTAGCATTTAGGAATCGGTGATGTCTGATACACAGCATCCCATGTGTTATAAACCTAATTAAAAATGAATGGTCCCTTAACACATTAACGCTTAGCCTTTAAATGCTTTCAGGAGGCATTTTTTCCTCTTAGTGCTTTGAGAGGCAATCAAGAGCTTATTTTTCTCTTTAATTACAATCTTTTCATCCTTTCCAGGAACATGTAATTGGCAAAATGTTTACATCCTGTTGCAGCAATGAGACAGATTATTTTCCATATGCTTAGGTGTTTTGACCTTAAATATGATGACTATAAGGTCTCCAAGGAAACACTGAGTTCAAATCTATACTGCAAGTAAAATTATATTTGAGTGTATTTTTGATAGTCACAAAATCTAATTTGCTTTATCACCAATCATTACTCTTTCAAGACTGTAGAGTTACTGTGACCAGTGACCTCAGTCAAAACCTAGTTGGGTAATTGCCTGGCTTTGTAGCCCTAGTTGGATGGATAGGCTTCATTTCTTGTCATATATTGTGTTCAGTTTCTCTGCTGTAGCTTATGCTGTCAGAGGACACTTCACCCCTAAAGTAAGCATACTTCAACATACTTCTGATTGCAAACTAAGGTCCTTTGGGAATCCCACAGACAGAAAAGCTTTACATGAATGTCACACTATTTTCATTATTTTTTGTGGTATAAGAAAATGAAATATTTATTTTAACATGGAATACTAAATACTAGTCTTTTATACTGGATAGGATGCATGTTATCCTTTAATATTTTTCTATGATTAATAAAAGGTACAGAATAAAAACAAGTAGTACTTCCTAGGATATCTAGTATTTGATGTTCAGACCTACAAAGCGGTAATGTTTACACCTGATAACAGAAGTAACTATATTTACAAAGCAGACTCATACATTCTTCTGGACTGATGGAAGTGGTCGTTCATATTTCATAATTAAATAACTGATGATGAAGCTACCAGCATGGCAAGTAATGATGATTACTTATGACTCAACAATCAAAAAAGATCTGCAATGTGTGCTTTATTTACTCCAGTCATCAGCTTAAAGTTTAAGTTATGGAGCCTTTTAGCCTTTATGTTCTCCTAAGAAATCTGTGCAGCTGGACAAATTGTATCTACAAGACAAGCCATTAGCCATTCCAACACCATTGCTACCACGCATTTGTTAAAGAGCATCTGACCCAAGGATCAATGACTGGACTTGAGGGCAAGTGGATAAAAGGCCTAGGGGACCTCTGAGCTGCATGTGATGCTACTTTGGCCCTAAGAGGCAACTGTTTGTGTGATAGGATATGTGATAGGAAGGGGGATCATTGTGAAGTCTCATGAAGTGAGCCACATCACAACTTTGAGTGGTCTTTTTACGACAAGAAAGTTGCCATATGCCGTTAAGTGAGCCATATGCCCAGGAATTTGACATGAAAGTACATGGAAGAGGTTTAAGAGAACAATGCATGAATGGACAAGAGAGAGAGACTGCAGAAGACAAAACAGGAACCTGGTGGAGTCTTATTTTGAGGAGCTCATCCTAGAGAGAGCTAGCAGGAATACCCCAAAGCTGAGTTGGGCCGAAACAATCACTTTGCAAAGCACTCAAGATCCAGTGCTTGTGTTCGCTCTCAAACAGAATTATTGGGAGTTTAATAGGATGCTGAAAATATAAGAGTACATGCTGTATTTTGAAGTAGAAAAGCACTCTCAGATGAGATCGAGATAGATATTCATACTTTCCAATTTTCCAAGTATTTACTGAGTCATTACCATGTCCTTGTTCCTTCTCTTTATCATCATCTGCCTGGGGTTTCCAAACATCAAACTGTTCTTAAACATAGACTATTCAATTAATACTGTAGTTGTCCTGCTATTGCTCATTAACAAAGGACACAACAAATGACTTCTCAGAAATAACCCCCTAGGCTAGTCAACAGAGTAAAAGTTGTGAACATCAGTTCACAGTTCATCAGTTGTGAACAACTTTTCTGATAGCCAAGCATTAGGTAGGAATGTAGGGAGATGCAGTAATTCTAGAGAGCCACTGGGGAGGAAAAAAAAATAATAATAAAAAAGACAATGACGACAAAAGCCTCTTACAGAAAAAAGTTTACACAACATATGAATATCACCGGAAAGCAAAGCTATTGTTAATACGGAAAAATCCCTCTAGTGATAAAGCTAGGATGTTTATTTGAACAGTTTGTCCCCTAAAAGTATTCTGGTTCTTTGGAACCAGAATTATGAATTTATTTTGCAGCTCCCTATCCTTTATGGCTATATTACATCACTACCAATACTGGTGGAGGTACTACATTCTAGAGAAATGTTCAAGCTGAGATGCCATATGAGAAATATATTACCAAATAAGAGAAAAAAGAACACTAAGATTCACTAAGAAATCCAGTTGTACAGCTGAATTTGCAGAGCTTAACTGGAGAGAAATCTTGAGCCTGATTTGCTTGTAGAGTATGTTGCCCTGTTGGCAACTGCTGGCTAGGGAATAGACAGATTCACTGCACTTTGTAAGTACTATTTTCCAGCTGGAAACAAAAAAAGCTTTTTTCCTTCAGGGAGTTCTCATAGGAAGCATTCCCCTGAGACTCTTTTCAAAAGTAAAGTGATTTATGCATGATTTATTACTCTGAAAGACTTTTAAACGAAATATTATCTTTTTATAGTTTGGGCATTTTTATATTTTATTTTTTTTTTTTTGTACTTGAAAGTATATCTTTCTCTGCTAAAGAGCTTCATGCCTCTTTTTTCGTGGTCTCAATACTGCTAACAAAACCATAACAAACATCTGTAACTACTACAAGACACTTTTCAAACAGGAGTAGAGGCACCACAGAGTGATATGACACCTCATAGATGTCATATGCATAGAGTGACATATGCAGAACAGGTTCATAGATAGAAGTTACTATTCTACCTCAGTCACTAAAAATATTCCAGATAATGAAGCAAAGATTTTTCAGTATTTTCCCTAAACGGTCACTACGCTCCATTAGGTAGTTAGATTGTATCAACCCTGAAAAGGCTGCCTCTTGGTTGTCTGCAAAATAATTTTCACACAACATTAGTATATTTTGTTAACCAAATGCTAACTACTATAAATCATTGTCTACATTAGAAATATCACAGGAAAAATGTCTACAGTATCTTGTTAAATACCTCAAAGAAAAATCCTTGCATTTTTTCAGTTTTAACATCAGCTAAAAATCACCTGTTTGGTTAAACAAAAATGATTGCCTCTCCAATCTCTCAATCCAACAAATTGAAAAAAAAATCTTGGCAAAAAATGCAATTGGAAAAGAAATAAAAATAATTACACTGGAACAGCTTCACCCTAACAATGCGATATTTAGCCATCTTCAGTCCACTAGAGCTATACCTAATATATACATGGTTAATCTCATAACAATTACCTCACTTGCGTACATAGCTACTTAAATGAACTGTCTTTAACCACTGTTCAGACTTAGTCCATCAAGTTTTGACATATTTGACATATTAAAATAAAGGATAATATTAGAATAGCTGTATTTCTTCAAGGAAAAAATATATATATATTTAAAGTTGCAGTAAGAAAAATAGCATGTTATTTGTAACATTATGAGCTAATAAAATATCATCAATAATGAACAGAATTTTCCAGATTACAACCATAAAGTTCTCTCTCAAGGACTGATAAAATTTCCATGTTTTCTTCCCTAAAAACCACTTGTGCAGATCACATGTCCAGCTCCCATCTTTCTTAGTTGATGGGGTGTCTTTAAGTAATTAGTGACATGCCCAAGCAGAAATACTGCCTGTTTTCAGGCGTGTATGATTTCTGCTATGACAAGTTTTGTTTGAAATTGTGTTTGTAGCACAAAGTATCGCCAGCAAAACCAAAGGGCTAAAAAAGAGAAAACAATGTCATAAGAAAATAATTTAAATACATCTCTCTCATTAAATACATCTCTCTTATATAGTCTTCACAAACACCAGCAGTTAGATTACTCTCTCATTCTCTATTGCCGTAATGAACCACCAGAAAAATATATGGGAATTCACACAAGACAGCCTCCTTTGCTGTCACCCTCTGCTCCCAGCTCGCCCTCCCTTCCAAAGCAGGCTGTGCCTGTGGCTCCCTGACACACGAAGAAGTGGCTATTCAAGGCTACAAACAGATGGAGGAATTATTTTAGAAACTGCTTATTAAAATGCAGGACCCCTCCCTCCCCAGCACATGCTTCTCTCTCTATTCTTTGCTCTGTGCTCTAGTTCCAGCTGGACTATGAGGCTGTTATTGACTCAAACATACCTTAAAAAGCCAAATACATAGAGTGATGCTTGTCTTTCATGATGGCACACTATAGCACAAGAACTTCAAGTACAGCTGTTATTCAGCCACACTGACCTTCTGTTACACAATGAAATACAAGCTTTGCACAATTTTAACAGGAAAAAGAAAAAGCTTTTACAGTGACCTCTTAGCTGGAAATCAAAAAATATTTAAAAAAATGCTAAGAGATTAAGTGATGGGAATATAAATCAAGCCGTTCTTGAGATACTGCCCATGCTCCAGAATAGCATTCTGTAACAAGGAGAGGTTATTCTGTAATTTGTGTAAGATCCAGCAAGTATATTTTTTTTGTGTGGAGATAAAAATATTGTGACCAGTTTACAGAATATACACACATATATGCGTGTGTCAGACAACAAAATCTTGCATATGAAAAGTGACACTTCAAAGGAAATTTCAAATCTACCTGTGAAAGCTATAATGCTATTTTCTACTATAGTCACTTAATAATGTTTTAATAATTTAACACCTAAAGTTTTCAAGCAGCAATCAGACACCATAATATCTTAGCAAATAAAGGTGGCTTACTAAGGAAAAATAACAAAATAAGTAAAATGTCAGGAAAAATCAAAGGAAAGCCAAAATTACAAAGAAAACAGCTGTAATGATGGACACATGAAACTAAAACATGGGCTGGTTTTTTCTTGTCAACTCATACCCTGCATTATTATGTAATGTGATCCACTGACCCTACTGAGCTGCGTTCCAAGGAACTGCTCCAGTGTAAGCACCACAGATTAATTCTGCGTATGTTTTACCCATAAACTTCTAACTGGAAAAGTGGTCTCTAAAATCACTTTAAAAATGTTAAATGCAGAAATAAAAGATCCTCCCATACTTCATACCCCTTAGCAGATATTGCTCTTAATAACCACTTTTGTTTTTAAATCTGACAGCAAATGTTGGAATGCCTTGGAAAGCATTAGCAATCCTTAACATATAATCCTTTATTTCTATACATCATTGCTTACATGGGTGGCTGAGAAGCGTACCCCTCCTTTTTAACTGGAGGAAGGATTCTCATTAAACTATCAGTTTTATGCAGACTAGAGGCACCTTCCAGCAGTTTGAGCTGGGAACCCTGAGCCAGGCTCCATCTGGAATTCTTGGTGAAACTGAAGCAAAAGACCAAGCTTCAATACGCTTCATTTCTAATATCAGTCATAGGACCAGAATCAGATGCCGTTAAATCTTTGTTCACCTGGATGGTTCTTCCACACATGGGGACATATATCTGCTTGGGTAAATTCAACTTACATAATCACTGTCGTTATTTATAGTAGAATATGTGCAGGCAATATATTTACGGGTATGCGTATGTACTACTCCTAGCTTTTATTATGGAGAACAAATGGCTGATAACTACTGTATTATTTATTGGTTAACTATTTTTTTTTTTTGATGTTAATGATACCTTTTATTTTTCCAGCAGTACATGAGATGTTAATTTCACTGAAACCTACAGAGTATCGAACTGTGACATATTCTCAACATACAACACATGTTTACCTTTGGCTACGCCTTAAGTATTTGGCATTGTTGAAATAATTGCTGAATGTTTTTGCCAATGTCAGTGTGTGTCTATTACTTTTGGAAGGCATTTGTATTTGCACAAGCTCCTTCAGCTGGCACAGAGGAAAAAATAGGGCTTTGGTTCATCTTACAGGTTCAGCATGGCAAAGACAGGGAAAAGAAAGAAAGAGCTTATACAGACTTCTTTCAATTACCTCTTACATGTATTTGTTGTCTATGCACTATATACACAACCCTCTCAGTAACAATCCTGTACAAACAAGCAAGAAATAATTTTATCACTACTCCTTGGTATATATGTGCTGGTTAAAGGAAAGTCCAGATATACAGATATTTTGTTTTTAATCACAGCAAAGTGCTAGTAGATCAGTTGACTGTGAAAATCCTATTTGATTAGCTGAGATATGTAGACTTTCCCCTGCATGTAGCTATATGGAAGCCCTCAGACATCTTAGAGCAGCCTACCTGCCAAACAAGGAGCTGGGATGCTGCACAAGCTGGGAACACCCTTGGGTCCTTCAGCAGAGACACAAGTTCCCAGCTCTCATGAAATAAGCCCAGGCTGCAGCTTGTCTTCTCACTCTGAAGAGCCACTTTTGCATTTTAATACCTCTCTCCCCCTCTGCTCTGCAACAAACAGGCCATATTTAGCAACTAACTTCCTCCATAAACAGGATGACTGCAGTATCAGCCCCACAGCAAGCAGCACAACGTGATGAGCCTGCATAGTGTTCTTTCTAGAAAGTCTAAATGAGAAAGTATAAGGAAGAAACATTGGAGGGGAAAGGCTTTTAATTAGCTGAATCTTTAACATAAGTAATTTGTGCAGCGACAGTATATTCTCTGATTGCGCCTGGTAAGCTCTGCTGAGAAAAGCACCTGCATAGCCACATCCCCAGCCTGGCACAAGGTCTCGAGGAAATCTGCTACTCACTACTACCATCCTTGTTACAGCTCCAGCGCACACTTTTGCTCTCGTGAACTTAAGCTTCCTGGCACTGCGTCAGCATCTTGAATATAAGCAAAAACTGCCATAGTGTCTCAGAACTCAGAAGGAGATGTTGAGTGCCTGGAAAGCACAGCTGGAAAGCTGATGTACTCAGGAGCCCCAGACACTGAGGTGACTGCTTCCCTGGATCAGCTGCTCCACTTCTTTTTTTAACTGAGAGTGCAGAGATGGCAAAAGCAGCCTTCCCACACAAATCAGTTCAAAAATGCTTTTGCGATAATATATTGCATTAGGAATTAATTATAATCATAAAAGAACTTAATGACCTGGGAAATTTTAATTTATTTTTGAGACCTGTATGAGAACTAATGTACAAAAAATTGAGATTGAGATTTACTGTTTTATAATTTGTTCGTGCACTTACTCAGAAGTTTAATAGCTTAAATAATTACCAGTCACAGAATTTCATTCTCATTAATGACATAACATCATAAGTTATGATTGTTATATATATATATATATATATGCATACACACACACAATTTATGGAAATTTAAATTATATACTCATGGGTTACCATGAATTTTTTGAAGTAACTAATATTCTTTGATTCTAGTTCAAAAGTCCTTCATGCTAAAGAAAAAAAAAGAATTGCTCATTTAGATTACACTGTTTGGTTATTAATTTTTAACTATGCTTGTAGAAATATATAAGAATTTTTACATTGAAACATTAAAAATGAAATTGCAAGTGCTAGGTGTTTTAATTAAGAGTATTTACATATTATTGTTCAGATACATCGTGTCTTTTTAGAATTCTGAACTATCCCATTTGTGGCATAAATCATACAATGAGATACTCCCAAGAGTTCAGCTTGTAAAAATGACTCTTTCACAGTCAGAAAAACATAGTGTACCTCTGATTCTACTGTCTCAAGCAAACAAAATCTTTCTGAACTCAAAGCAGGTGATAAACTTTGGTCAAGTTGCAGAGATTTAAAACAAAAGCCTCAAATGCTTCTCCTTCATTTAAGGCATGTTAATGTAGAGCACTCACGGCTCTGCCTGGAGGGGAGTCCATATGGGTATTGCACATGGTTCTAGCTTCAAAGGTTTTTTCTTATTCAGCTATAAAGATGAAAAAGAAATGAGTGTACATGATCGCTGTTGTGTCTTTTTTCTGCACTTTTTTTCAGAAAAAAAAGTTTTTGTTTTTGTAAATCTTTTTGCTACATATTCTCTTGTTCAAAGCTGTTATGGTAATCTAGCAACCATGAAATCATATCAATCAAATATTTGCTTAGTTAACTTCTGTCAGGCTATCTATAATGGCAGCCACAAGATATATTGGTGTGCTATTATGATGATCTATCTTTGCACATGATTAATAAACTTTGGTATCAATATATAATCGAGCAGCTATTACTTCTCACTTGTAAATAGCTGAAATAAGTAATGTCAGTTTGATATTTAAAGTTACAAAATTCCTTTTTTTTTTTTTTTTTTTAACAGCAGAAGGGTTATAAATTGCAGTTAGAAAATAGAAAATAGCTAATAGACATGCCTGTGTTTCAGGAGACCTTGCATGACAAAGATATAGTAAAACATAAATTTTTATTTTAAGAAAAATATTTGTGCTTCACGCCTCCTTAAAGAGAAAGTTACAATTCCCTAAGCAATGAAAAAGTCTTCTGGTCAATAGTGATAAATAGCCACAGATGTGAATGGTTGTTTTTGCATTTAGTGCACTCATCTGGAAAAGAACTACTCATTGCAAAATAGAGTCCACTCTCTAAAATGAATAACGGACAAAGAATCCCCAAACCAACCAGCAGCCAGCTCCTCCAGAGAGCTGGAGAAAAGCAGACCTGAGGAAAAATGCAAAGTGAAATTTTAAAATCTGGCCTTAGATATTCACAGGTATGACCTCATCAGACTAATAATGCTCTGAAATATCCAGCCCAGTGCTACAGTTCTTTTTTTCCCCTTTTATTTTCCTAATAATGGCTACTGCCAAGTAAGTGCTGATTTGGTTTCAGGAGTGGCTATTTAAAAGATAAATTGGAATAAAAGGGAAAAGAGAAATCTACAAACCAGGACTTCTAAACTCTTATTGAAATTGTTATGAAAACTAGGTGAGAAGAAAAAAAAAAAGAGTATTGACAAAACCTATAAAACAGGAACATTTCTGACTACTAAAGTTTATAGTCCCTATATCACAATGTTATCAACCAATGATCTTTTTGTTAGATTACACCTGCTAAAATGTCTGGAAATTGTTACAGCAGTGGAGCATTTAATTTTGAACTGAATGATTCAAATAAAAGTAGAATTTAACGATGCAGAGATCTCATCTGTTTCCTCATATTTTAAATGTGAAGCTACTGAACTGTGCCAACACTTCTAATTCCTTTAAGTAACATTTATTCTTCTCTGAGCATTGAAAGGACTAGGAATAAAATTGTGGAATACTAAGTAACGAAGATATTAAAGAATGCATTTCTGAGATATGAAACCTGTACAAACATCAGTTTTGCACGTGGTATTTGAACTCAATAATGAAAGGTCGAATACAATATTTTTCTACAGTACAACACCTGGAATGTATAGGATTCTGTGTAGTCTGTAAGTCATTGTATCTCTCTCTTTTTAAATTCAAACACAAGTATTCCAATTGGGTAGTATGCATTGAAGTAAGACAGCAGTAGAACATTAAATAAATACATAAATGGGGGCATAGAGACTGGATCTGATTTAAGAAGGGGTTTAAACTGTTTGTACAACAGCAAAAGTAACCAGTGCATTTGTTCTAAGAACTGCAGTTAAAAGACTCAGTGCCAGGCTTGCTAATATAGCACAGTTCTGCAACCTTGAGCCTGTTACACAGTATTTAATGCATTCTGTTTCTTGTCTCAAAAATGAGTGGTTGTTCACATTTATACTAACAGCATGTATAAAAATCTAATTATGCACAACTGAGACAGCTGCCCCATCCATGTTTTCTTCTTAATCTACAACTGCAATCATTATATTTATGAAGATGTTAAAATACTGTGTAAGAGCAATCTATCTGGTTATAAATGGCTTGCATGTTCTGAAAGAACACAAGCGATTCAGCCTATTCCTTGACCTGCAGCAGCATTACTGGCATAAATGAGAAAAGGGACACAGCTGGGTCCCACTGTTTCTAACAGTTTCCACTTATGGTTCAAACAGTAGAAATAACATTAGCTTAGATTGAAACTGACATTTTCAATCAAGAAGTGAGTGCACTTGCCACATCTTTATATAACGTTGCAAGTAACTTTGCAACCCTGAGTTTGGAAGAGAACGAATCTCAAGTCTCATCCCACAACCTTAGTATGTACTTGAACTGTCTCTGATGTAACCTAGATGTACTGGGAATGGCCAGAGATATCCCATATTGAACGTCTGAAGAACAGAAATGGAAAGAACAACAAATTTTGAAAGTACAACAGATAACAGACAGGAAAAAAAAAAAAACAAAAAACTCAAATACCAGAAGAGAGTAGGTATCTTAGATGGAAAATAAAGGTAAAGGAATTCTATAACTCAGATCTCTGGTCCAGCTTTGCAGATGGCCTCAGAGCTAGCAATACCAGGTAAGCTTCACAACCTATGTTATGATAATATTCAGTTGTGACAACTGCAGTTGAGAAAGGGGTAATGGGAGAGTAAGAGAGGGGGAAAAAAAAAGAGAGTGAATTATAAGCTCTTCTTTTGGCTTGTTTTCTCAGCAAGTCTCTCTAATCAGCGTTAAATTTGAGATTGCAAATGTTCCTCTTTCTAAACAAAGCAGAGTTCTTGCAAATAAAATACTTGGTTTTCAAGAAATTTTGTTCTCCACAAATTTTCAAGAATTCTTGTTGGTCTGGATGGCCAAATAGGAGCAGAAAGGCATAAGGAAACAGCTAGTTGCAGCCCATGTTTTCTTAGTCTACAACTGCAATCACTACATTTATAAAAACGCCAAAATATTGCATCTGTTATGGTCTTTAGAAAGCTTGCCTAGAAGGGCCATTATGAACTGCAACAAAGAGAGACCATGGTAGTCATGTATATATATATATATATATATATACACACACACACACACACATATATATATATCAATGTATATAAACATACACAGGAGATAGATGTCTGTTCTCAGGTGAGGGATTGTTTTGTTTTATTTTGTCTTACTGCATGTTGGCTTCTGTGAACTTGGTGGTACTGAATGGTAGAATAATGTAAAAACAGTAAAAAAAATTGATGGAAAAAAAAAAAGAATGTGAAGACTCATGTATAATTTAGAAGTAGAGAAAAATGATTGCTCTAGACAATGGTTAACAGAAAGGGTCAATAAGTGCTGGAAGTTGACAGGCTGGATTTTTCCATGCCTAAATGGAAGCTTCTAAGTTTCCTTATCGTTTTTTAAAATCATTGCAAACTGCAGCACCAGCCTTTGAATCCCCAGATTTGTTCTGTAAATATATCTGGCTTTCATGCATGCTATCATTTGTTCTTTTATCACCAAGACAGGACAAATATCAAGAGGGACATAAAGCCAAAGCATATCTGTCTTGACCATAGCAAGCCAACAGGCAATGCTTGGGGATTAGTTTTAGACACCTGAGCCATAAATATTTCACTTTGGTGCATTTATTATTTTAAAATAAAAGACCATAAGAGACTATGCTGTTAGAGAGACTGGTTTTGTTTTTCCTTGCTTTATAGAGCTTGATTTTATTACATAGTCTATTGATTTATTTTACATCTGAATGTTTTTTTCAATTAAACATCTGGAAAATGTTATTATACTTCATTAAAACGTATATATGTATTGCTTCAACAGTCCTTATGAAACAAATCTCAAGAAATCTATCATGCTTTTCTGTTCAGCATGCACTCCAGGTTCTTCTATATTAATCTAACAGATTCTGTTAGAACGTGGTAATAAACAGAGGTAATAAAAAGATAACATGATAATAAATAATCAAAGAACATTAAGGTTTTTTTGGACTTCTCTGTCTCTTGTTAACTTCTGGGTTCTTTTAATTTTAATCAAGTTTAGAAACATTTAAATTACTGATATGTACATTTTTAAATCTAAATTTAATTTAATTTGGTATTTAGCATGCACTTCGTATTCTTAATTTTATTTAGTCATCAGTTTTTGTTCTACTACTATCTTTAGCTCTTGTTTCCTGTTTCCTCACAGGAGACACTGCTCAGGTACAGTGCAATGCAGCACAAAGTTTTGAGGCATGGCAGCAACAAGTCCTCCTGGTAGTCAGCAGCTATGAGATTTCTTTTTCTTCTAGGGCTTTATTGTAGCACACTGCACGCGCTAGTGCACCACTGTACCCTAGGCTTCTCAGAAACCATAGAAAGAGGATGTCAGAGCTAGTAAAAGGCAACAATGATCTTTGAACTTAGGATTTCAGGAGAAATGAAATAAAAGACTTTTTCAGACATCCAGCTTGAGTCTTCATTATATCCCAGAACCAAAAAACAACAAAAGTCACTTTAAAATACAGAATACCTTCAATAACTATAGAAAGATAAAATTTCAAGTGCTAAATGTTCTAAAATAGCTCAAGTGTATTCCAGTATAGCTTTAGCCTATCTAATGGAACTAGTTCTCAGTCCAATAAAAACAGCTGTTACATTGCTACCCAAGGAAGACTTAAGCCATAAAATATCTCAAGTTAAACACCAGCTTCCAGAGGCTCTATACAAACAACTGTGATACAAACTGAAACTAAATCTTGCTACAAACATATTCAGTAAAATCACTTATGTCCCCCCCCACCTCAGCAAACATAACAACAATAGCAATCACATCAGCCTCCCGTCAACACTGCTCCAAAAAGAAGGGACTTTGTCTCCTCTAGACAGACTGCAAGAAATGTCTTTGCACAAGTTAATTAGATAGCATTAATTATTAGCAGTTTTAACATACCTTATGCAGAAAACTCTCGGTCACTGCTAGTCAATTACCAGATGTACAACTGCAGCACACAGAGATCTTTTTTCTGATAAATGGTCTTTCCATGGGACACTGTTAAACAGAACTGGGAAAACTGACAAATATGCCCTTAAAACGGGCTTGAGGCTTTTTAAAATCAAAAATCTAGTTCTTGTGGAGATTTGTGCTCCTTAGAGTTTGCATCAGTTTTTGGTAGTGATCTGCAACTTCGCTATCCCATTTTCTTCTCCTCAGTTTATTCCAGTAATAAACTGGATTTCTCTTTAAAATTAGTGAACTGATCCCCTTTATACTACAGCAGCACAGCATTTTCTCAGAAACAACACACTATCATCTTTCTCGACCCTTTTAATACTACAAACGCCAATAGGAAAACATTATTTTGAAGTATTTTTCATTCGCAGTAATCTCCTTATAAAGAAGAGGAGCAGGTATCTTCTACTATTAAAAACAAAAAATCCTTTACTACTGTCTATACATGCATAACATGCATTCCTGGATGTGTCTCAGAATTTCTAAGGACTGTTTGTGTGCATGTATATATGTACACGTATACACTATGTGCATATGTATACACACACACATTTACAGCATCTTAGCCTCCAAAAAACTGATTTGGCCAATAACCCAACTTATGCAAAAGGAATCAACACGATATACCCCATGTCCCAGAGTAGTATTTTATGGAACCATCATTCTTTGAAAGACATATAATTGTTCTACTGTTTGCACATTTTATTATGTACAGACAGGACAGGACAGGAAAGAGAGAGGAAGAAAGAGAAAGGAAAAGAAAAAGAAAAGCAACTGTAGTCCTACAGTTCTTCCCTTCTCTTTACCATCTTTCCTTTCAAAAAATAAAAGTATTTCAGTTCAATATCTGTGAGTTTTCTGATCCTTAGAATTGCTGACAGAAAAACAAATCTCTGCTATCAGTAGAGACCACGACCTAAAATATGACTAGAGATTGTGGCAAAATACAAACTTTTTTCTCTACACTGTTATAACGTATAGGAAAACAACTAAAGCCATTGACATGCGTCTAAACAAACAAGATGCAAGTCAAGCTGTCCTGCTTCTGAAAATTTGTGATGGCTCGAAGGAACACCTAAAAATCAGCTCTGCCCCAGCAACGCACATTTAGTACTTGGTACATCAGAGAAGAACCGGCATGCTTTCAAATACTTACTTGTCCCTGCACAACCTCCTTGTTTCTCATGTTTTCAAAGGCTGTGCCCGCTCATCTGCGTGCAGCTGCTATTGTCTGATTTGTTCCAGCTTAAAGCCCCAATTTTTGCACTTCTGCTCACAGTCCGTATTCTTGGTGGAAGGCACTTCTCTCAAAATGGTGAAGATTACTCATGAGTGCATAAGTGGAGTTGGTGGAAGAACTGTGAGCTGGAAAAAAAAAAATCAAGAAAATAAAGAAAAAACTAAACTGCACAAAGGAGAAAACATGATCTTTTAAAATGTTCCTGTGGCTTCAAAAATATGTCAGCTATAAACACATAGGAATAAAATTAACTTTGAAGCTTCATCACAAATAAATATGAACCATGCTTACATATGACCTCAGCAAACCCAGACACACAAACTGTGGGTTCAGCTTACCTAGGAGAGTAGACAATTGTTTTAGAAGATACATTCGTACTCTTTAAGGAACCATGAATTCAGTCACTGACTCAGAAACAACACAGTTTAAGGCAAAAAGCTGCCAAGATTACATAAAATTAACACTGCCCATTTTAACTGTCCGTCATGACTGTGTCTTAAATTAAAGGTCTAATATCTCAAGAGCTGCTGTGCTACAAAAACTCATTCCTGTTATAAAGGGGTCTTTAAGGGAGTCCTCAGTTTCTGTTTTTCTAAAGCAGTATGTGCACACAATCTGGTCACTGTTGGTGCAAACATCTCTTCCTCCGCAGCTTCTGCCACGTGAATCTGTATGTCTGTATCTCATCCAAGCCAGACATTTATGCATAATTTTAGAATTTCATCCTTTCTTTTCTTCTTTCTTTTAAACACTTTCTCAGTTATCTTGGTAATCTCTTAATTGACTTATTTACATTTTAAAACATTAACTTTAAATAAAATACTGCAGGACAGGTTTTTGGTAATGAAGTTTACTGCAGTTTACCAAAATCAGTAGATAATAATCTTGGCTTAAATGAGTTCTGCATTAAGCTTTCTGCCCTGTAAAAGCCATAATTCATTTAGGAACCTTTTGAAGCCCTCCTACAGCCTATAAGTGACATCGTCTGTTATGTATGTAAACAGAGGGCACTCATCAGTTTTCAGTTACCATGACTGGGAGTAAAACCCATCTATCAGCTATTTCAGCTTTGGTACCCTTGAGAGCACAGTCCTGAAAAATCATAGAACATTTTCAGGGTTTTCATAAAGCAGGTTAGTAAGAGACACGAAATCATCAAATGTACCTCCATCAATGACTCCTGCTGACATCAAACCAGATCCTAAGTAAGAAAACTCTTGGTTGACAGCTTTCAAGAAAAACATTTAAAAGGTGCCAAGTGTCAAACAAACACTAAAGATATATTAGCTCCTGCTTAAATCTTTTACATAATCACACTCTTTTTCCTTACTAGCAGAATGCAGGGCAAAAATAGCCTTGGCTGAAACACGAAGCTGCTAAACTCTGAGAAAAGCCAGCACCTCCTCTTCAGGACTAAGACTTGCTGGGATGATAAAGGAAGCTTCCCCTACTCACACACTGCAGATAGAGCAAAGGCTTCCCTTATCACAGTAATGCAACCCTTTCTGCAGCAATATATCCACTCATTTTTTAAAGTTAATTTCCATATAATCAAAAATAGATTTGGTGTCACAAAATTAGCTTTTTTAATAATACATAAAAAAGATCAAGAAAAAATGAATCAAAACTTGGTAGGCATTAATTTTTTTTTTAAAATGGATTCAAGTTACAAAGATTTTGTTGGAAGAAATGTATGCTTCCAGACTGAAAACTTAAGAGCAGCAAAACAGCATACTGATTGGTATTAAAGAGAAACCCAGTAACGTAATTCCAGACAAACATGCAGTGTGTTTTCTCTAGATTTTTTCCAAAATAGTCAAACTGGAATATAAAGGGTTCCGAAGAATGATGAGAAAGTAATAATAGGGTTTTGTACCAGAGGTGGAGAATTAGCCAGTATGGTTCAAGTTTTTTCAGAAACATATAAGAGAGTCTGAATTTACAGATGCACATTGCAAGTTGATTAGGTAGGAATATTTAACAACACCCTGTATTGTTAAACATCCAAAAAAACCTGTATTTGACAACATGAAAGTGGGTGACACAATGATAAATTGAATTTAATTTAGAAAAGAAAAATCCATAATATGTCAAAGATTTCCTTTTTCCAGTGAAGGTAGATGAAGCACCACAGACTGTGAAATAGACGATTCAAAGATATGTTGTAACTAGAGCAATATTTTATACTGGAGCATCAAGGATACTTCAGTATCAAGGGCACCAAAAATATCAGCTTTCATTATGCCATTTATTAGGAAAAATTCTTCAGAAGCAGCACATGAATGAGAAAGAGTCTTTAAAATCCACCATATTAACAAAGCCGGGAAATTAACAAAGCTGTTCAAATTTAAAAGTCTTGCTAGTCCATGTAAATTCTCTCTCTTTCTGTCAGGGTGGTAGTCTCAGATTTATTCTATGTTAACTATGTTATGTATGTACACAACCTTGGAAAACTATTTTGAAAGAATGGTATAGATTAAAATAAGAAATAGGATAATCCACTGTGTATCCAAACACTGGTGGGTTTGTATCTTCATTCATTTTTTCTTCTCATCTTTACCATTCCCTAAAACAATGATGAAAATGTAATCAAAAACTATGTGAAAACAGGATGAAGCTACAGAATGAGAGCTGGAAACTACAGTTCCTACAGGATTGTAATTCAAAGTCCTCTGTCCAGGTCTGCTTCCCTCTTAATGTCCCTTGACTACAAAGGGTTTAAGGAAAAAATAAGAAACTCAGCTAATGGATTTCTTGGCACACCACATTTGTTTTTCCAGAGTAGCATAATTTTACATTTACATTTCATTAATAAGTTTTACCCTCAGGGTTCAATTCTAATTAATTAAATGTGAAAAAAAGGCCAGGTGACTTTCACCCCTACAACTGCAGCTTGAATTTAATCCTTTAAAAGCAAGCATAAACACCAGGCCTAGAATATAATTTTCCTATCAAAGAAAGCTAAACTCAACACAATAGCCCCCAGCTGAAATAACCCTGGAAGTACAGGGTGACATTTGAATCTTAGTTCAACTACATGTATGCGGAAGCAGTCTTAAATTTTTCTGCTTTTTAATTTATGTATTTTTTTTTTAATCTTTGCCTTTAGAAGCATAGCAAGTCTCCAGGACAACAAGCTTTGAATATTTGGTTTTCTGTGAAGATTTTCATCCATGACAAAAGCATTCATAAAGTACAATGATAATTCATAGTTAAACAGTTGTAGTTCTCTCCACTCTTCAACTATAAAATAGTAACATGAAAGTTTTCCACTACATACTCCTAGGCATGTATTCATCCTTTTCAAAAGGAATGGCAAAACTACAATTGTTTCTTCTCATGACACTGTGTTATAGCAGCATCCTTAGCAGGTACTCAAAATTACTGTAGGAGCTACTGACAGCAATTATTGATATGTGAAACAATAACTACAAAATAGAGCTTGCCAAGAAACTTCCCTCTACAGAAGGCTTTGATGTTTGCAATGCTTGTGTTCGTAAATTAGGTTGCACAGCAGCTGCAGAGATCTTTCAAAAAATAGTAAATTGTGGGCTTCTATGGGAATGTTTGGCAAATGACAGATTGTGAAGAACTACATAACCACTAAACAATCCTCTGGATCTGTGTACAGTTATATATGAAATATTTCAACTCCTGGGTTCAAGAACTGTGGGAGAATGGTGGGGAAACAGTTGTAACCAATCAGCTACAACTAATTTATTAACCTCTAACTGTATGGACAAGGTGGTCTCACTTTCCCCTGTTTTTGATGGAAAAGCTGTGAATTACTTAGACATGCTCACTTTCCCAGCAGGACCCGTCTACCAAAATATAGGAAATACATTTCAGGAAATATAAGGAGATCTTTAATCTGGTAGCCTGAGGCCCTGACTGGAACCAGCACCTGGTCAAAGTGAAACCAGGGGCAGACAGGCAGCTGCTTCAGAATCGAAATGCAACAATGAGCGAAGAAGAAGAAATTTTAGTATCACCACATAAAACAAGCTCAAATAAAGTTTGCTTAGAAGTTTTTGCCCTTGCCTCTGTAAGAATGTCTGTGTATCCACCTTAATTTATGTATGTTACAGTTCCACTGAACTGGGGTCAGGTGAGCAGTTTGGTTTCTTGCTTTCCAGGTGGCTAATCTTTGTTTCATGGCTTTGGGCTAAAAGACTGGCAAACATTTTAAATTTAGAAGCAGAATGTAGCAGATTAGGAGAGACTGGAGCCTGGTGGATAAAGGACAGAGAGACAGGTGAAGGCATGTGGATAGGCAACCATCAGAAGGAACAATCATGAGAAAGGCAACGAAGTCAGTAATAGAGCTCAGTCTGTAGTGTACAAGGAACTTGAGGTGGTTCCACAAGAAGCAACAAGTATTTCCACTTCTAGGAAGCCTCACATGGAAGTGGAACATGTTCAGCTATTGCACACTACATAATGAGATCCTACAGGAATCATAAGAACGTAACACAGTAATAGTGAGCGTAGGAACTGATTGTTCTGTAAAGGTAGGCATTAACATAAACATAATAAAACAGTAACGTGTTAGTGAGATTTTATATTCTTTTTCATCACTCCCTTCTGGTCTCTAAAGCAAAGGTCTCTAAAGCACTAGCAAGTGACTTCATTCCATAAACTGCTGAACTTACTGCCAGCTGTGAGCTCCGCTAGCAAGACCCTCTGGTCATAACAAAACCCACAGCATTTTAATTCAGTACATCTTTACACAGAGACCAACATTTTGTCACCAGCTGTGGTGGTTTTACCCAGCTGGGCAGCTGAACTCCACCATAACCACTCTCTCACTCCCCCCCCTCAAAGGAAAAGGGGGAGAAAATATGACAGAAAGGACAGGGAGATCACTCGCCAATGGCCATGGGCAAAACAAACTCAGCATAGGGAGATTAATGTAATTCATTGACTATTACTAACAAGCGAGAGCAGTGACAAACTAAAAACAAACTAAAAACACCTTTCCTCCATCCACCCTCTTCTACCTCCTCCCCCTGAGCAGCATGCGGGAACAGGGAATGGGGGCTGTGGTCAGTCCCTAACACTTCATTTCCGCCGCTCCTTCACAGTCACTCTCTGCCCCTGCTCCATGTGGGGTCCCTGGCTCTGATGTGACACGGGGCAGCTGCTGGGCTCTGCTCACAGAGGCCACCCCTGCAGCCCCCCTGCTACCAAAACCTTGCCATGTAAACCAAATACGCCAGCATACATTAGAGAAGTTGAGCTGCAAATTCAGAAACTTAGATTTCAGTTATCAGAAAAAAATAAAAGGTGTGTTTTTTACAGTATTTTTATACAGCTTGTCTTTCATGCTTACATGTTCCATACACTTCTATTTCAACTGGCGGAATCTGGTCCCCTTCATGCTGTTTCCTGGGCATCAAAGCATATTTAATTCTCCAAAGAAGCATGCAATCTCTCGTGCTCAGGGGAAGGAGGAGATGTTGTACTGTACTACAAGTATACTCATCTGCTTTCAGGGTGTTTTTGCTAGGGCATGTCACCTTTGAAATGTCACTAAGCTGTTTACCTTTAAAGAAATAGAGATGTGCTATGACTCAAAATTGGGGGTCTCAAAAATACAGCTAACTAGCTTATAACATAATTGTGTGCAGCAGAGAAAGGAACGGGATTCTGTGACCTACGAGGGCCTATCCAGTCCTGTATTTCTCATTTCTATTGTTCAAAGAAGTCAATAATGCAGCAAACATTTTATTCCTGATACAACTCTAAACATTTATCAGCAGGAAACGCTTCTTTTGGTGTCACATCCCTTCAGCATTTATGCATAATGCACTTGAGAAAGATTTCTACTTACCTTCAGTTTAGTTTTGCTCTTGCTGAAGGTCACAAAAGCAGAAAATGTACTTTAATTCACATTCAGATCTGTGAATCTGACAGAAGCAGTCTAGGTACCTAACCCTGCTTAAATGCAAAACTGTTTTTCAATAAATAGTGCTTTATATCTCCTTTAAACTAGATGTTGCTTTTTATTGATAGAGCCCATAAGAGAAGATAATCCCCAGCTGATGAGATTATCCAGAAATAGCAAAACGGAAAAATGTTGGGTGGAAAGAACCTTCTGGCTTTCATAAAGTATGTTTATTTATAAATTTGTTGTGAAAATGGTGTTTTTCCATGTATTCTTAACTGTAAAACTCTGAAATTCCTAAGAAACAAACATAACCCCTATTATTTGAAATGTAATTTAACCACACATGTAAGTTTTCCATTATACAATATTTAGAGATAAAAAAAATACCAAGACACGCTCTGCATGCAGAACACATGCAATTTCACAACTATTTCATCTGTCATATACACAGACAAATACAAACAGAGAACTAGGAAATACACATCTATGGGGACAGCCCCATTTGACCTTAGAAACATGCTCGAAGAAAATTTACAATCCAACACCAACTTTTTTGAATTTGTTCCCAAATATTCCACATAACCATTAGTTCAATTTATTTCTCAAGTTAAGATGATTCACTGAAAAAAAAGTTCAATTCACATTTTTCCATTCTCCATTTCAGAACGCAGATTACGTATAAACCAAAAACTATTAGTAAAGGCTTACTTTGTCATAATCCTAAACAGAATGAGAAAAAATACATACGCTAAAAAATTGCATGAGCCTTTGACTAACAACTCCACTCCTCAGACACAATTGTTATTTCAACCAGAAAACTCATGCATTTTCCATGCTGAAAACAGTTTCCTAAAACTAGGACCAAGGCAACGGAAGGAATTCCATTATTACAGATGAAATAGTACAAACCATATTCCAACTGCAAGGCTCATCCCCTTGAATTGCAACCACCTACACATTACAGACCACAGATACATAAATCACAGTGTCTGCCAAAGGAAGCCAGCAAATCAAAAAGTGCTTACAAAACAAGCCTCTTCACTCTAATTTCCCCTTCCAATAAAGGCAAAAAAGTAACAATAAAAAGCAGTGTCAGATATTACCCCTATTACTGAACGGCTACTGAAGTACACCATTTTGTTATAGCATATGGAAGGTTACAGAATGCAACAAGGAATGAAATAGGAATAGGAAAAATAAAAACAGAAGATGTCCCTGTGATTCCCACACAGTTTCTAGACCTCAGAGAAACAATAAAAAAAATCACTGTTTTCACTGTTTGCCTTCAAGACATTTAGGAGTAATAGAAAAAAAAAATCAGTTCAGAGGCTAAGGCTTTCAATGCAATTAAAATTTCATACATAACTGGAGTGCTCTTCATTACCACTGAGCTTCTCTCGAAGTCAGAGGAATCACACAGCATGTGCTAAATACCCTATCAAATACGTGTATAATTGTGAGCCCAAAATACATTCCTGTAATCTGTGTGCATTTTCTACTGTGCCATACCCGAGTTACAGAACTTTTGTCAGAGTTCTTTTGTTAGTACTTAACACACAGGCTAAAATAGCTGAGTCAAAAACCAATGTGAACAAATAATATTAATTTTTCAAATAATTCAGTACATTGAATATGCAGTTTTGCCATGAAAAAAATAAAGATCAGAGAAACTCATTTGGGCAAGACTGGTGTAAAACCAAACCATACTCAAGGATGAAAACACTCGACAGAATAAGTAACTCTTAGACAAAAACTTTTTAATTTCAGTTCAGGTTTGTAAGGGAAAAGTTTTACTTGAAAGGAGTCTATTTTAAAGTAACTTGAGTAACTGCAATATACTGACGACTAACCTTTCATTCTTTGTTAATGTTTATCAATTTCAAAAGTGGAACATCTGGAGGCTTTTTAAGAGTTGAAATATCGCCCTTTTTGTTAACAATTTGAATTTAAATTTATATAGCATGGTGGACATTTTGTGGATTTTGTTTTTAAAGTGTAATATAATGAAACTGATAATAAGTTTGGGGCATAACTACTTTGATTTGTTTCTAAAATTAATTATAATCCTCTTCCTCAAATAGAAGCTACAATTTCTCAAAAAATTAATTAGACAAAGGTCTCCCCAAAAGATCAATGACAGATGACGGTAGAAAAAGCAAGCAATACAGTTTGCTTCCTGCTTATACCGTAAGTCCTATTTTATTTTTGTCACTCAAGAACACAACCTCACAGCAAGCCTACTTCTAAAATCACCAAACTTCATTTGGACTAGTACGCATGGAGAGCTGATTGCTAATCACAGCATGCGTTCTCCAAAGCAGGTGGCCAAAGTCATAGTGCCCACACTTTTCTTAAAGCTGCCCTTCAGAAAGTTCAGACTTGTACCTATGACTACCCCATAAATCAGTTATTTATCTGTCACTTCTGAGTTCACAATGTACTTCATCCTTAAAATCTCATCATTTTCAAAGACCTTCAAGGGATTACTAAATTTATAGCGTAATGAAAAAAGAGTTGGATTTTTGGTTGGATGTTGTTGCTGTTGCTATTGTTGTTTGTTTGTTTGTTTTGCATATAAAAACAGAAAGACATTTTTAAAAGACAGCTTAGCAGTTAGGCACTCACATCTCTGGAATTAGACTGAAAGGTTACTTGGGAGTTTTTGGATCAAACAAATTGCCTGCCTCTTGAGCAAGGAGTAACAAAAAATAAATACAAGTGTATAAATCACATTGTGCAAATATGCAAGACAAACGTTTTCATCTGCCTACGATCAACACTATATAATTGATATGTGCAAAAACATCACAATGTCTACTTGTTTAAGGAAAAGCTACTATATCATCTAGCTAAGCATATGTTCAAAGGTAACTTTTGGGAAACAGTGGCCCAGGAATTGCCTGAAGAACTAGGGCAAGAGATCCAGATAAAACAGATAACAGGGGAAATGACTACAAATTACAGCTGAAATATGAATATATGTAATATATATATAGATATATATAGAAATTATATCTATATACTTATATATGTGTAGTTAATTTCTATATATAATATATACATTGATATATAGAAATACAGACAAATGATAAATAGAAATCAAATGTATCTTACAAAGAAACCATACAGAGAAATCATAAAAATATGACTGAAATGATGAAATAATGCAGAACTAAAATCTGAGAGACACATCATCAGATCATGGGGTAGACTAAAAAAATAATTAAAAACAAACAAAAAGCACTGCTCAAGTATCTCAGATGAAAGCTAGTTATCTGTAAAGCTGGAGAGGTTTCCAGGAAGGAACAAGGTGCCTTTGACTTGGTTTCTTATTTCTATTATTTATCATCAATCTGGTTTTATGATTCTCTTCCTTTCCTTTTTTATTTCTGCTGCAGCAAATAATATCATTTTCTTTCCTTTATTTTTTCATATTTTTAATATATAATAGACTTTTATACAGTCTTTGCACTTCATTTTTTTTAAAGCCTTGTACCTAGCCCTTTCGGTTAAAAAAAAAAAAAAAGAAAGGTTATCATTTTTACATTTTGTGAGAAGGCTGAAGCTGAAGACATAATAGCTCACTTCTCATTAAGCAGCCAAACATCAGCCTTAACCAATTTAATGTCCCTCAGAGCGCTTCTGGGTCATAAAAAACCTATAAGGTTCATTGACAGTTACCTGACCTCTGACTCTCTTTTCTGTTTTGTACAGCATAGCTATTTTTGTAATAAATGTGAATGGTCAAGTTCCTCTTTTCTTGATCTGCATTTTCTTTTTCTTATGTATTCTTCTTTTCCAGAATCTACAACTTCTCTGTGCAGAAATGAGCTAAAAATTTCTATAATCTTTATCTCCACAAGCAGTATTTTGTTACTTCTTATCATTATTGCCCTACTTCAGTGGAGTTTGTAGGTATCTGAGTAGCCTGACAGCACTGTTCAGTCATATATTTTTCTTTTAAGAGCATCATACAATATGAGAACATCATATAAACTGTTGTTTTTTGCATGTGTTTTTTTTTTAATTAAAATACATCATCAAGATGCTACTGCTTCAAAGCGTTGGTGCCTGAAATACTCCAGTGCTTTGTAATCGTAAGCACCTGGCACCATTTGTGCTTCAGAATCAAAACACTGAAGCATTTATTCTAAGTAGTTAATAGAGGCCACTGGTATTTTGTAGATACAGCTGTTTTACCCTGACTTTGAACTTTTGTTTTGTTTCTGCCTTTTTTTTTTTTTTTTTAGCTTAGCTGAAAAATCAGGGGAATATAAAGAAAAAAATGACTCATTCAAATTTATGGAAATCTGTGCTATTTCTTAGTATTCTGTTTCTTTCAATAGCTCACCACTCCTAAGAGTCAGAAAAACTCTTTCACTCCTTCCTCAGCCTGTTTTTCCATGATGTCTGCTGCAGAAATGTCATTGGTAACAGACAGTAAGCTTCTGAAAAAAAGAAGTGAAACTGGGCAGGGAACATTACTCTTGGCAAGGTGGAGGCAGGAGGACAAAGTGTAACCATTTGAAAGGGAAGACAAGGGGAGAAGGCAGTGGGACTACCATGCCATGGTAGTGGATATACCACAGATACCACGGATATATGCTGTGAGGCTGGAAAGTGAGGGAGGTGAAAGCAGGATGCTGATATCCTTATTGGAAAGGAGGAAAGAAAGCTTGAAACTATGCTATGAAAAAGAGGAAGAGAAGAAAGGCACATGTGATGGAGTAGAACCAAGTCATTACCACTGATATTGTCTATTCTGAGCAAAGGCACCTGAAAAAAAATCACAGAACAATGAAATTTGACATCACCTGAGTTAAAGATTACTATGGTTCAATTTTCCTCATTTTCCTCACCATGTCAACATTTTCTCCTAGTCATGAAATATACTTAAGGATGTAAAATTGTACAGCATCACACACCTGTGAGCTTAGGGTACTCCAGTGCATTTATAGCACAAACCAGTCCTGTTCAGAACATTCAGGGGAAAACAGAATAAAACAAAAACAAACAAACAAAAAACACACACACACAAAAACCTTTTTTTTTTTCCCATCAGAATGAAAAAAATATCACGCTCTAAGACAAACTCTAATTTTGGTCAGCACTAGCCACCAGTTTTATACACAGTTGCTGTACTGGCCATCTAGGCAAGACCTGGAGTGCTTGTGAAGCCAGAGCACAGTCATATGGCTTCAATGGGATTGCAGTGGACCTGTATTTAACTCTTATTTAAAGTACGATTAAAGTCTAAGTCTCAGTAATTACTTGCTTAAAGTGGGAGGGCATAGGAAAAAGTATAACTTTTGCTTTCATTTAGGCTATAAAAATAATACTTACACTCAGTCCCTCGAGAATCATTCAATCCCTTTAAATGCCAAGAGCATAAAAACTAGGTATCTTTCTTCTATGATAGCATAACTTTGAAATTCAGTGTTGTTAGTTGTTGTTTTTTAATGCAGAAATACTACACCCCTGATTGTAGTAAATTTGTCATTGACAGACTGCTCTCAGTCTCATTTAATGGTAACTATGGAAACAGAGTTCTGCAATTATCAGTTGTGGGTGCATGTTCTAGCTAAATAAATAGAGATACCATCTGAGTTATGTCTTTAATTACATCTGCATAATTAAGAGCTAATCACAACAATTTTAAAAGGATCTCTGCATTATTGAATTTTTAATCTGGTATTGATATTTAGGTATGTGTTTAACTGCAGTCTGAAAATGTGTTGCTAGCAGACAATTTTGTTGCCTTGGTTTGAATAGGCACTGTAGAAGCTTCACTGGGAGGAAGATGATCCTCTGACAACAACTTTTGGTTGGGAGCCCATTCAGTTGCACTGCATAAAAGTTACGTCGGGGTTAGAGTCCGTTCCTGCTTAAGGGAGGGAAAGATAGCCACTTATTGTGGTGGGAGCACCCTTCTGTATTTATAAGGTAATTTTTTTTTAATAACAAACATAGAAATGAAGGAGTCTTGGGTTGCATCCAACATGTTTCTTTAGACATTTTAAATGGTAAGTTTCATCTGGTTCTTTTCAGATAAATTTCAATAAATTTGTTCGTGCATTTTTTCCCTTTGGCATCATACAGGCCATGTCACCTCAGATATATTCCAACACGTGGACAAAAGAGAACAGTTATGAATAAGCTTCTTGTTGATATTTTTGCAGAGATTACACTGGTCAGGGAGTAATACATGTATTACAGATTATAAATAGCATAAAAGATGTTTAAATTATACTATTAATTTATCATAACCCTCCTGATATACCCAGTTATTGGTGTAAGTCTGTATCAAATCCAGGAAGAAAAATAATACAGGTTACTTTACTATGCAAAATCAAAGATTTAGGTTTGTAATGTGGTAAGTTATGAAATAACTGTAGTAGTTGCAGTATTCGATTTTTTGAGCAATTGTTGATGCAATCATGACATTTCCCTCATACAATACTTCACTATGTAAATTATGATAATATTAATAATACCTTAGCCTACCAGGTAACAAATTTTTGTAAGTCATGAAGTTATCAAGTACTGTTGTCATATGTTAGTTTACATTACCTTTCAAAATATAACCACTGTGTCCAAACTCACAAGCCTGTATCTGACATTTTCTTACAGCTTCTGTTTGTCACTGCATGATCATGCTCATTTAATGCATGGTAGTCTATAACAAGCTCCACAGGGTGAAAAACACAATCTTCTTTTTAAGCTTTCAGAGATATCTTTCTACATGTGATATGCAGAAATAAGTTTCTTCAATCTTTATATTTTTTCAAGTCATCACTTCTAGCCATCTGATCGTTTTTAATACCTAGCAGGATAAATGTCAGCACTGAAAAATATTAAAGCCTTGTTCCTGAAGTGGAAAAAACATTACTGCAGATAAACTTTAGATCAGCTCTTAATAGCACTTTTAAAAATATAAAATAGCAAAATATAAAAAATAGTATATAAAATATAGCATTTTATTTGAATATTTTAAATTCTTCATTATATCTTGCCTGGAGAAAAAAAAGGAAATGTCTATGTTGTCTCCCTTTCTCTCTGATAATTACTATGCTATGCACTGAAAATGGCTTAACAAAAATCAAAGTTAACATCTGTGGTATGTTTCAAAGATGCAATTACAGGTTGCATACAACCTCAAACCATCCTAGCTTGGATACAAAAAGGATGTGCCACCAAAGAGTTCAAAGCATCCTCCACAAACAAGTCAGGTAAAGTGCTCAGCATCTATACTAATCCTGAAATTAAGATGTAATTTAAAAGCTGATCCACTTTTAAACCAGAGATTTCTGTTTTAAGTATGCTGCATTCATAACTGCCTGTTGCAACAGAATACTGCATATTGAGAGAGAAAACTACATTAAGGGAGAACAGTGCTATTAAATCATCCTTGAACATTTTAGCTTCGAGTAAAAAACATTGATTTGTTTTCTTGCTGTGTGACACATTGTGAAAGTTGGGAGAACACACAGAGGATAAGCACAGTTATTAGCAGTACTTTTTATCTATACATGCTGTTACAGAAATAACAGGGCTTTTGATTGATTTAGATACATTTGGTTGCAGATAAACACTTGGCTTAGTTTGCTGCTAAGAAGCAACGACTGTTCGTGGCACCACTGGAGAACACAGTTGAGCTGAACACGACTAAGACCTAGTGGCTGTTGCCACAGCTTTTCCTTTCAGAAAGATGCACAGTTGTTAAGAAAATAGTCTTGTGTTACATGGTAAATTCACTCTGCAATTTTATTGTTGTTATTACCCTTTTCTAGTTGCAATTCAACCTAACAAGTGACTGAGTGATAGCTAAGGAAACAATAAGCCTTATTTTCTGTCAGGTAAGCTTAGTCAAAGACAGAAAACATGAAATCTTGACACAAGGATGAAAAGAAATCTTGCCAGAACAAAAATATTAAAATGTCTTCAATAAAATAATGATCCAAAGAAAACCTGTCCAGAGGACCCAACAGCACCTATTACTCCTCAATTCATTCATTCCATTTCTAGCTCACCAAAACAGCTGATATTAAACCGTCACTGTCATATTGAACATAATGGCTGCTGTGCCACTAACATTTTAGTCAGCATCTTTCAATGTAAATACTTAATCACAATTAAAACATAAGAGTATCGGAGCAATTCGCCCACATAAATACTGCTCTAAAACTAATTGGTGGCCATAATGCCCTTCACATCCTCAGACTCTTGCTATAGTGCTCCAGTGGTAGTTGAAAACCTTTTTACTAGTTTTGATTACTAGCTTTATTCTCCATGAATGAAAACACAGAAGCATGTAGCAGTTATGATTTTTTCATTATTTTCCACCAATTTCCAGTTCCTTGAAGTTCCAGTTGATATCAAAGTTATGCAATCAGCACATCTCAAGAGAAGAGAAAGACAAGATAGAAAAGAGAGAGAAAGAAAAGATAAAAAAGAAAACCAGAATCACACGGGCTTTTTCTTGCACATGTATTTATTCTTTTCTTGTTTTTTGCTATATCTGTTTTAGAAAAATTTTCATTGATCTACATCTCAAGTGCGTGTGGTTCAGCTTCAGTAAAATATTGCAGCAAGAAGAGTGATAAAGAGATCCCATGGTCTATCAAGTCTGCTACCCTGACAAACTAAATTAACTTTCCATTTTATACATTTTTACTCGTATTTACTTAAAATGAATGAACGCTCACAACATCCATGTCTTCTGTGATCAGTGCTGCAGATCCCTGGGAATCCCAAACATGGAACAAGAGTAGAATATGTAACAGAAATCTGCAATGCAGATAAGATGTACGCAGTGCACATCAGACAAGTTTGCCTCAGGGAAATAATGGAAGCCAAGTGATAACATCTATATTCATTTCTACTAGCTTCATTATTCATTCTAATAAAAGTACTAATTATTTCTTCTGCTAAACTAATGTAATTGTCTTATAGGTAAATCTTTATTTTTTAATATTTTCAAATTAATATATAATTGTATTCTAACTTTATAAATCTGTCTTTTCAGTATTGCATGGAAGTCTCAGAACGTCTTTCACTGAAATTAGATTGCCCATTTCTGTGATGTAAATTAACTTACGAAATGGAAAAAAAATCAATTTAAACATTGTGTTGCACACATAAGCAGGAGGATGGAGGTAGCATTTAGACAGGCAAATTTGAAAGTTATGGAATGAGAACATTGATCCTTACTATGATTTCACTTCTTTTAAATTCTACTCCAACAAAGCTTTTATAAGTTGAAATCTGTTATCTTCTTCAGATTTTGTTATTCATTGAAAGTTCATATCATTTTGGGATCAGTCATTCACAACATTATCCTTTTCAGCCACATGGTTCATGATATTAACATCTTTTTCTCTTCTCCCCTCCTGCTCATCACATTGACATATTGAGTGTCATCTTAAAAAAGCTCTAATACTGCCATAAATGTTACTAAAACAGACTTTTTACATGTACGTTGAAATACTTTTTTTCTGTGCAGATGGGTGTACACAAACACACACAAGAAAAACACTGGATAATCAGAGCCTTTTTAAATAAGACTTAGAGGCAGCATGAACGTTTGTACAGTTTGCGTGCTGGATTTGTAACAACTAAAGATATGACACTGCTGAAAAGGAAATATCAAATACATTTTAAATCATAATAATACTGCATAACATTTATAGTTGAGGCAAACAGAGTAGAACTCTTTCTTGGTGTAACTAATACTTTGTTGAGCTTTATATTTTGAGCCAGAAAATAAGAATCTTATCATAAAAATAAACATCATGCCTTTACTTCAAATAAAAAATTCATTTCCAATCATTTTATCCAAGAGATATAGCATATCTTACAAAAGGTTTCAGCAATAAGCAATATTGGGAATTAAAAAATTTGTTTTTGTGCAGCAGCACAGACAAAATTAGAAAAAAATGGTTAGTATATGGGTCAATAAAAGGGGAAAAATAAGATACAATATTACTGGTATCCAGAAGTTGATTCTGACACTTTTTCTTTTCCCATACTGAAGAATAAGAGGACTTTTAATGAGAACAAATTATTGGACCTTTCCAATGGTTCCTTTCATTTCTTAAATTTTACAGAAAGACTTGTCAGCAAGCTCAATGAAACCATATTAACCTGCAATGATAAGACAGTTTTTTGGTCCAGTTCTAAGATAAACCACAGGTGTATCCTGTGACTTTCAAACATTATGTGCACTGTTCATGTGTATGTATATTCAGGTAAAAGGATTGAACTGTGTTTTATTTTTTTATTATTCATTTGTACATAACAGTTCCACAGCGGCTAAATGGCCCATGAAGAGTACACCTCAAGATTTCCACACTGGAAAAAGAATTTCCAGAGAATGCCAGAAAAAGCACTTAATTCCCAAGATAAGTCCTCCTCCTCAGGGAAGGCAGCAAAAGCACCATTGCTAGCCTTGTGGTGCTACATGGGTGTCCTTAAATTGTCAGCATCTGAAGTTCACTCCTACTTGAATTTAAGTGGTGGAAGAGAAGCTTGGGAATTGTGTTTCCCTATGCCAGAATGCTGTTAAAAATCCACCTACCCACCCCTTTAAAAAAAAAAAAAAACTTTTTAGGATAGCTCTTGCAAAGCTGCAGGATAAGGCATCCAAGTGGTGGGAGATTTAGAGAGTTTGTTATCTGTTTATGTCACATATATATGGTGTGTTAACAATAAAAAAGGATAATTGAAGCTCTTCAGTAATGAAAGAAAATGTTTGCCCAAGTAGTAAAAACCCAATTAGGAGCTCTGATTTTCCCTCCAACATCACCTGTAGTGAATAAATTCGGAACATTTGGCAGTAGCATTATCTCAGTCCTCTGAGGAAGCATTAATAATTTTCTCCTATTAATTAACCATCATTTAATTAAGCACCAATTAATTAAACAGCATACATTTTCATGGAGAATTTGCATCCTTAGAATTCTCCAAGGGTTGTCTAAGCCTTACAAACTTATTGAACCAAACAGCCTGACAAGTGAGGTAAACAAGCTTAGCATTTAAAGTAGACAATTAAGTTTTAAATTCATTTAAATATTAGTCATTCAGAAAGTTCAAGTTTTCCTGAACAGTGCTGCTAGGTGAAGAATTAAAGACTATTCTGCATTAATAAAACAAGATAAAACTGAGAAAGATGTACAGACCTTCTACAGATGGTGGCAAGGACATGCATCCTGAAATATTATCTGACTAAAATACAAAAACAGCATTCATATGACATTTTGTATAATCACACTTTGATATTTCATCAGAGTGAGAATTCAGGTAATTGTCTGCATTTCCACAAATCCACATCTGTGTTTACATTTGCATTAGTAATTTACAAAAGGTACTTCTTCTAAGTCATTTACATGAACACCAAAGTCAAATACAAACTCCTACTGAATACAGACCATTTAAAGGGACCTGCAATAGTAACAAGTTGTAATAGCAGACAAAAGAAAAAAAAAATCCTATCACGTCCTTAAAATCCCTTTCTTTGAATGTTCAGAATACCATTTTGTCATCTCAGCTGGAAGATAACATTTATTTTTAAATAAATATAACCCAGTCGCATTTTGTAATCGTTCCTCTTACCTGGAATGTTTGCAAATAATTCAAAAACTATTTTTAAAATGAATTGTTCCATGTGCCTCAAAGAAATTGTCTGCTTCAAAGTGACAAGACATTTTCACGTCATTTTTTACACAAAGGTTTCTTATCCTTCCCATAAAATAAATTTACATCTATTAACTACGTTAGTAAGTAAATTGGTGACCGCTGTGTATTAAATGCCTTGCCAAAGCAAATTTCCCCACAGACCTGTCAGTGGTTATTTTTAAATTCAGGAAATTGTGTTCTAATGTTAGGAAATATATGACACCTGTATATGCCAGATATTTTATAGTCCTGTGGCTCTTCAGGAACCAAGTTATTGATGTAAATATCACAGTTTTCTCAACAAATTTTTTTGCCATCCAAAGAACACAATCTTTTATCACTTCTTGGGGTGCTACTACATACTTTAGACCTGTGTTTGTCATGGTACAAACAAGTACCCTTCCTTTGCCTCCCTACCTGGATACATACAAAGGGATAAATATTTTAACTAGCTGTTTTTTTTAGATTAGCAAAAGAAATTACTAGAATAAAAATTAACAGAAAAAAAATAGTGAGTTATGCTACTTCCTAAGCCATGTTGCTCAGTACCAAATGTCATTTTTTGCAGAGGTGATAACACAACAAAAGAGAAACACCATGCTGGGACAGAAGACATGTTGTTGCACTTTCTATAAGTGAATATACTATACAGCACCTTAAATCTCCGTCCCTCGACTTACTTTCTTTAGCTTTATTTTATGACATCATTTTTATGACTGATGCTGAAATTAGAACCCTGCCTTCAATGGACTCTCCCATCAACAGAAATTGTTGCATGTTAATTGGAAGACCATTACAGTAGTCTAAATATTAAATCATTAATATGATTAAATAATACTAGGTATACTAAAGCTATCTATTACCAGCAAAAATATTAGAACAGGATGAAAAAATCATTTCAATGAAACATGAAGATATGAGTCACCTTCAATTGTTTCTTAATTTGTAAAAAATATATTACCTTCAGGAAAAAAACGTGGGAATGTACAAGAAGAATACCAAGATAAAACTCCTAAGGCTTTCCTTTCCTGTAATTTTTTTTTTTTTTAATCTTCTTCAGGGTGTAAATTGGTTTTAACAAGATATAGCAACAAATGCTAGATTCCATTTTTGTTGCAATCTGTTTGATTGGGATGCGTGAATTACGCATTAATGATGATATGCAGAGAAGGTTAGTAAAAATAAATTTTGTTTTGTTTACTTTGGTATCTAAAATTAACTGCTGTATTTGAAGAAATATCACCTCTTAACTAGGGCTACGTGCAAGAAAGCATTCTTAGAAATTTTAGCCTTGTTCTCTACTCTTGTTTTGCTTCTGTTCATGTCTATGAACAACACCTGCATTACTCTTACTCCAGGATTCAGCTGAATTGCTGTCTGTTGGGTTTCATACAGTGTTGAACAAAATAGTGACGCCCTGCTGAGAAGCAGCATGACATGACAGTCCCATATCAACTTTGACCTGTTCTGCAGAAACCTTGGCAAACCCATAGAAGAAAACAAGATGCAGCTGACAGTACGTAAGGGCTCTACAAGATCAATTGCTTTTGCCCAAAAGTAGGGTGTTTTCAGTTAAAGATGAATTGATAAAAAATCTCAAAGATGTAATAAAGTCAGATTACACAAAAAGAAAACATATTTACACAGGTATATTTTTTCCATTAAAAAAAAAAACTTCCAAGGAACATCAACATTTCATCCAAAAACACTTCTCTACTGTTGTTTCAAAATACTGCATGTAATTTGTCCTTGTGGAGTAAGATTTACTCCACAACTTGTGGAGTAAGATTTACTCCACAACTTCTTATTTATTCTATAAATAATGCACGAAATTCCCCTCTCCCTACTCCTTAAAATTTACAAGCAGTCACAAAGCCATCTCAATTTATCTTCTAGCATTTCCTCTATGAGAAATACAGGTACGTTAAATGCATTTGCACCACATTTAATGCCTGCAGTATTCAACAGGTAATTTCAAATACCAAGTCCTCATATATATTAGACAGCTTTAGACAATTCAAATGCCCCCTTTTGTGTTATTTTTATTCATTTCATCACTCATTGCAACACATTAGGAGAAATAACAGCAGTTTCCAAATGTCAGGGACTGCACCTAAGGGGTTCTGTGTGGGATTGACTTTATTGACATTAGCTTCTTTCAGGCACAGAGTGAATAGACACAGTACAGCAAACTGATTCTTCTCTACAAATTATAACTGCCATAACTGCTTTGATGTGGTGAATAATGCTAAAATAAATGTTGGGTCTAGTTTAAGCGTTTACTATACCTAAATGCTACAGAGAAACACATTCATAGAGTTTAGGCCCAGAAACTCATTTCTTGTGCATAACACAGTTAGGAGTCTAGCGAAGTAAACAAACATATTCTAGGCAGAACAAACTTCCATAAGTCTTCCTAAAGATGCATAGGAATGGACAAATGGCAAAAAGTTCAATAAATTTCAGACATAATGAATTCTGGGTATGAATGATGATTATGGATGTGAGAGAGAGAGGAATTAACAGACTAGAAATGCTGATGAGAATTCAGAAGGTCCCCCTACACGCCTCAGTATCTCTCAGCCAAAATCAACACAAAGTTTGTGTGACTGATCTCCCATTTTCTGCTCTTCTACTGGCCATGAAATGGAAAGAAAGCTTTTACAAATGCAGAGGCTGGTAATGAATTTTAGAAAATTTTTTGACATCTTCCAATTTCTATCTTATGTAATTTAATGTGAGGAGTGACTAAAGATTTCACCTGTTAATGTCATTTATTTCCACAGACGGAGGTTCAGTGGCCCAGTACTTTCAGTTTCATTCATCCTCAGATTTCTTACATTCTTCTTTCATTCCTATTTCATTCTGCTATGAAACCTAGCAGTCTAAATACAGTTTACATTATGCAAATCAAAAAGCCTAAAAGACAGAACCCTTTATTTCTTTGTTCAACTCCAGCAAATTACTTTCAGGTGATAATCCTGAGTAAATTTGCCTGATGATTTTGCCCTTCGCTTAGGTAAGGGGCCAATATACAGAAACAGAAGAATATAGTGGAAATCAAGAGGAGTACTTCTCACAATTAGCCAAATGTGCACTACAGACTATCTTGTACTGTTCAAGAGAATAGTAAGGTGGAATTAGTGACATTTGTTGCAATTTGTTCATTATGGGTAGTCCATTTAAGTACAAAAAAGTGCTGCTTCTTTCATCTGATAAAATTGTTAAAACTGTTTGCCTGTTAGAAGGCAAAGATGAACTTTCTGTAAGCCATCTCCTCGTTGCACTGAAAAAAACAACACTCTACGGCAATTTGAAAGTTGGTTATTACAGATGGCTTTCTGACCTGTTTATTATAGGCTTTCACTATCTGTTACTCTATTATTTTTCTGTTCTCAGAGATTCCCAAAAGAATAAAAGTTCAAGACAAAACAATACCTTAAGTCAGCAGTGAACAGGTTTCAGCATCACTTATTTCCAGAAGACCAAGACGAATTTGACTAGTTTTCTATGTAATTGTTTATTTTAATTATTGTTGTTCTGAGAAAATACATGACTGCAATTCATTCTCACGTTAAAAAAAAATAGATAATGAAGTGAGTTGAACACTAAAAGGAAATTCAATCATTTATATTTATACACCTGTACCAGCTGCTGCCATCCTCCCATAAAAATATTAAATGTGTGTGAATATTGCTCTGTAGCTGCAAAAACTGTACCAAGGAGTTAGAGTTTTCTGGATAAAACAAGCTGGGACAAAATTTGTTTATTTTTTATTCAGAAGCATATTAAAGCATGAGAAAATATTAGTCTTCTGGGTCCTAAAGACTGTGTACAATTAAAAGAAAGGTTGCCTTCTAAAGAAGGTTCTAGAAAAAAGAAACATAAAAGAAGGTAATTGAACTGAAGATTGTCCATATTCTCTCGGTTATTTTATATTGGTGTCTAACATGAAATTTTAGTGAAAAATAGATATGTAAAGTTTGTAACTCTGTGAAATGGGGCTTAAGTGCCTTTTTTTTTTTTAATTGCCTCTCCTTTCCAGTGGATTTGATGTACAGAAAAATATTTAATTACTTAAATATTTTGAAAACCTTCTTTAAGTAGCCTATTAAAGAATCTGTAGCTTTCTAAGGAAGCAATGTTTTTTTATGCAAAGCCAATTGTAAAATTTTTGCTGTAAGTAAAGCCTTGCCTCTTTAAGTCTCATTGATTTCATGGCCACTGGCAATTTCACGACCATTTCACTCAAAGAGTTATAGAAAATAAGCAAACAAAAATGTGCTTGGCTGAATGCATCTATCTCAAGGAAACACACGGGACATCATCAACACAAATACATTACCTGCTTCCTCTAGTAACGTGCAAAAAAATACAAACAGCAGGAAGACATCTTTTTCTTAGTAAAGAACAGCATGTGCTCGAAACAACCATTGCACACAATCCAATTTAACAATCTTGTAGTAAAAAGAATCAGCACTGAGGGGAAAATTAAAAACAAAAAAATAAAGAAAACTGACCATTTTTGCTTCCTGACTAGAAGTCAAAGTCCAAACTATCTGAACTCATGTCACTGCTTACAATTCACAGAGCAAAATTACTTAAAAGTCACAGGAAGGGAGTACAGAATTCAGTTTCCTCAGTGCTCAGGCCTCAGCAAGCCATATGAGTTAACAGAAGGGCCTGTTGTGATCAACAGAAAAATGGAAGTTTGTCAAATCATAGCTAAATCAAAACATTTGAGCAGCAGGTTCTAGTCAAGGTTAATTTAAAAATTGCCTGTACTGCTCTCAGTGTAACTTCTTTTTTGTTACATTCAGGATTTCAATCTTGGCTCAGATTTTGCTAGTTCTGGAAGTACATGGATTTTATAAATAGCTGTTCTTTCTCTGGTAATGAGCTCCCTATGTTTAATCATCTGCACTATATCAGAACTTATGTATGAAAACTGACAAATTACGCCTGGTCAATTTGCTGAGTTCTTCCCTCAGCTGTTGCCATCCTGGTACACAATATTTCTGTAAATACATTGAAATATGATAGATATTGAAACAAAATTACTCAGTGATCATAAAAATACAGTTTGTGAAAATGTGGCATTTTAATGATGTACTTATGATACTTCTGTCCATAGCTAGGCCTGACATGACAAATATTTTATTGAACCATGTATCAACACTGGACAACTGATTTTTTTCTCCAGTTTCAAATTCTTTGGAGCCACATTTTATTTTTCTAGCATATTAAACAATAGCAATTTATCATACCTTCTTCATAGGTAAGCCCAGACCCAACCTGCAGAATGCTTAAATTGTTTACTAGTACCTCAACCTAGAGGATTCACTTCCAAAGAATTTTACAAAATTGTAGTAACTTGTTTATACCAACACAACCTCAATTAAGGAAAAAAGAGACATGCAATTTTCATATCTTCTCCTAACTATTGATACCTTCTTGCTTTTTGTGGAAGCTGAAACTAATAAACTAAACTTATTTAAATTAATTTTAATTTAAAGTTAAGTGATTAATCAAGAACCTCACAGGTGATCTTATTTCAAAGAAGAGATCTAACACCTTCTAGATGTTCTAGAAAAAGTTTAAGACATCCATGTACTTCTTGAATTCAAGTATGCATTTTTCTTAGAAATGAAGCATGGCTGGAACTGCTCGTTTGACTAAGAATAAACTGGAAAAGTTCTGGCCCACTGACATTTCTTCTCATAGCAAGAGCTTAATTCCTTGCTTCTGTCTTGAGATTGCCACTCACCTAACGTGGATTCAGATGCACTATTACCTCTTCCAAGTCCTACAAATTTGGAGAAAATTGCACGTATCCAACTTTGCCAAGCAGCCATCTCTTCGAAAAAGTGTTAAGGTTTCTGTAATTATTCTTTTCTTTCCAGATTTTCCCTTGAGAAGACAGGTATACTGCAACAGTGGCAAATATGGGAAGCTTTTCTTTTGCATCACTCTTCTTTAGAGAAAGTCCATTAAATCTTGCTAACAATCCCCATAAAAATTCCATCAACAACTCCATTACAGCTTAAGGACAAGCAATCCTTCCTATATGCCTTATTCAGGAACCTGATCCATTATCCCAACCTCTCTATTACATCATAAACTCAATTCAGGTAATGCAATGACTTCTTCCAGTAAAGAAAGAGTTGTTCTCAAGGCCACTTGAAAACAATTTTTTTTTAAGCTACCTTTCTCTATTTTAAGTACACTGGGAAAGTTCGGAGCTCTTGCATTACCATGAAATTTCAATCCTGTAAAGAAAAACTTCACTGCTTCTCTATTAATCCCTTTAATTTTTCACACTTGACCAGCTCTAAGCTTGGATTTATAAATAGCAAAAGATTCTATGATTCTATTACATAAAAAATACACCTTTTTCCTTATATGTTGTGAGATGAAATTGTAATCATGGTTTTGCATTTTCTAGGTAATTTTTGTGTGTGTTTATTCCTTTTCTTTTTTTTTTTTTTACATGTGTCAAACGCCACACTGGCATAATTCAGAAGAATTAGACCAGCAGAAGAAAATATCTGGAACCTCCTCCTTCATTAGCATCATCACTTCGCACCATGTTTTATTTATATACTTGTAAACTACAACATTTGGATCTGCATGGTCACAGATTTCCACAGTTTGCTCAAGTATTTTCCCATTACTACCCTCTGTAGATCCCTCAAGTACATTATTTTATTTTCTTCTGCCCCCAAAACCCTTTAAGCTGTGGTTCCTATCTATTCATAGTCACTGGTTGCAGCTACCCGCCTGCCCACATAGGAGCAGGAGCTTGCTCTGGGATGGGCTGGAGTAAGCAAGGACTAAATTGAGATAGGTTTGAGAGCACACCCTCTGGATTTTTCAAGGGAATTCTGTACTACATCAGCTGGAGAAGGTTGCATTTAAAATTATCTTAGAAGACAGTGTTCCTGGAAAACCCTATTCTGTTATATTAAATAAACTTGAAGAAAAATACTTTTCTTCACCTCTTGAGATAGAAGTGAGACCTTGATGTGAAATTGCATGAATTTATATACCTACTTACATTCAAGCCTTCCTTTAAATAATTGCTCTTTTCAGCAGTACAATTCTGCTTCCATCACTTAACTTACCAAGAAAGATCTCATCAAAGCCAATGCTAAACTTCTTAATCAAAATTGTAATGAAGAAGTTCATCTTGTTCCAGGGACACACTTTGCACTACCATTTATCCTCATTCACTTTCTGCTTCTGCTATTGGTGAAAGAACAGGGTCAAAATTTATGATCCTGAATACAGAGCAGCAATTAAAGTACCCCGCTAAGGAAAATGGATGGCTGGTGGTTATCCCTGAAAAGAAACAAAACGTAATAAAATCTGCATTTCAACTAGTATAGACAAATTAAATGCTACAACTACATAAAAGACTATTTCAAATGAAGGTAGGACACTTGGCACAGCCTTAACTCATAGCTCTCCTTCAGAAAATTTAATTGACTGGGCTGAGATTGTGGATACATGTCACTTTTAGGATAAGCTATGGTACACACCATGAGAGAGCATCAATAGTCTTCACTGCCTTAAGAAGGGGGTTGTACAGATCTGCCTCTTGTAGGCAGGCTACTGGCCTGCCCATATGGGAGTAGGAGCCGACTCCATGATGTGCTGGAAAGAGCAAGGACAATCCTTTCTTTGCAGTTTGAAAGAATTTGAAGAAAAACCTGCAAAATTATTTAGAATTCTCCACATGACTTTCCCATCCTTCTCATCCCTCCGCTCCAATAAATATAGTCAATCAGCCCTGTGGTGTAATTTGGATGTTCTAAAACATACTACGTCAGGCTTTCCTTCTCTTTCTTTAAAATCAGGTTTGATAATGTTTTCCTCAGTATTATTGACAAAACTATGACTATAGATTTCAAAAAGAGACATTAAGAAACTCAAGCAAATAAACAGATACATTATCCCTGAAATGCATAGTTCATGCGGTACTTTTGACTGTGACATGTTTTTTGGTTTCACAGACCTTGATTATACCCTACAGATACCATCAGTAAAATAAGAAACTCTAAGATTACTGCTGCTAAAACTGAGCTATATGAACATTCCAACTGGAAAACATTCTGTAGGAAGGCAAGATAAAAAGATTCTGTACATACCAGTATCAGATAAACCGAACAGAGGTTTATTAAGCTAAGTCTTGCAAGTTTTCCGCAAGATGTCTGAACTTATCAGACCATTTCACTTATTCTACAAGTGTACTGCCTACTTTATTATGTTTTATGAAAATGTTTCTCTAGAAAGCAAAGTTCATATTCCGCTGCTACCACCCCATCTTCCCCCCAGCCTCCCTCCCCACAAAAAAAAAAAAACCACAAACACCATCTATTCCATTACTATTCATTTAAAGCCTTAAGGTTTAAACAGTCTAACAAAGACGATTGTCTTACCATGGGAAGAAAACATGGTCATGTTGTTTGTGTTGTGTTGCAGGACAAAAATAATGTGTGCCTCTAACTCGTCTGTAAGCTTACTTCACTACTCTATGCAGTATAGTATAAAATCTTTAGTATGGATGATAAACTTCAGATATCCTTGTGCCACTACACTCACTCCAATATCCAGTTCCTTCTCCAAACTCTTGAAAAATACTTCATCTGCCCAATAAAACAAGGCTATTTGAAGGATTAACATGCAACCCCATGCCAGTCACTGGTAAAAGACCTCTGGACATTAATACTTGCCTCCTGTTTCAGTAGCTAATACACATCCATGAAATCTGGAAGTGCAGTGTGAGAATATTGCTGAATAACACTGTGTGGAATACTGCAATTTCCTTCATCTATTTGTGGTAAACTTTAAAATAATAATAAATTTATGGAAATAAACCAAGTGTTGCTTTAAGCTGCAATTAATAAGGTGCTAAACTATATAAACTACGATATAGACGCATATTCACAGTTAACTGCAATGAAAAAAATACATTTTCTGTTTTTTCATCCAAGACTTCACTAAACAGGCATTTTCGGTACTGAAAATGTACATTACACACACTCTTCCAAGACTAAGTTCTACAATGAAAATTCTGACAAAATAGGTCATGGTGCATTATAAAAGGAGAATCATAAAGGCTTTAGCAGACTGTAATTATCACAGCTATCAGGTGCTGCCATGCTACAATATTTCAATTTTCCCAGACTGATATTTTAAACAGTAGCTTGAAAGATGAAAAAAAGAAATTACTAAGATGTCAGCTCAATTGTGCAGCAAAACTAAGTCATATGAAACACAGACATCCAAAGAAGAATCTGTTCTTATCGCTGTGTTTTTGCCTTTGTAATCTTAACATATGGTTTTCCCTGGTGCCAAGAAACCATCAATAAAAAGCTTTTGTTCTTGAAACGCACCTTTTATCTTCCCAAACCTTAGCAACTGTCCATCGGTTCATGGATGAAGTGAAGATGAGGAAAGACTGAGTATGGAAGAACTCGTTATTGACTGAGCCAGTCTCCTATCTGACACTAACTTGTAACGTGTAGATAGGGGAGTACGTTGGAAATAATTCTGCATTATCAACCTGTGGTTAAAAAGCAAATGCAATTTCAGAAAACTCTGTTAAAAGTAGTTCAAAACTGCTGAACTCTATCCCTAATGACAAAACCACCAGAAATTGTAAAAAGCACCTCCCCTTTATTACTGTTTATTTCAGATCACATCCCTTGAATTAAGTACCACCTGATGCAGCAGTTTTCTGCAACGGTAAAAGATTTTTTTTTAATTGGATTTATTGGGATGAGCAAGCTCTATTAAAAGTAGCTAGATTAAATACAGGATATGAAATTTCCTTGCTAGATTTTGCTGAGCAATTCAGAATCAGACCAGAGAGCTTAGTACTGCCACATGCAAAGCTGAAGAAGAACCACACAACATTTCTCAGTTCTCCATAATTAAATTAAAGAAGGTAAGCCATATATTTGATTAAAGGAAAGACCCCTAACAGAAAGACCCCTAACAATCTTTTGTCATCTGCATGGGAAGAGAATAGTCAGAATACTCTAAGCAGAAAATCCATAAGATCACAATTGTAACTTCCCTTTTCTCCGATAAAAAACCAACTTGAGAAGACCCAGATCACAACCAACATATAGAATACCTTTTAAGCAAGCTTTTATTACTTACATAAACAGTAGCCTTGCCTGGATTCAGCTGACACATGGAGTTCTGAGTTTAGCCATTCTTCTGGTTTCAACAGGATCACTAGCCCATGGAGCTTACCAGATCTCTGGGGAGACCTTTTCGTGCTTCTTTTCTGCACACACATTTTTGTCTCTTCAGCCTTCTGCTTTGTGCTAACTATTTCTTCCTTCACACATATAGATAATTGTGCTAGCAGGCCTGTTTATGTGGAGATGATAATCTGCAGGCCAAAAAAAAAAAAAGGAAAAAAAAACCAATATTGGACTACTAAGAGGAAATACAAGTTCAAGGTAATTTGACACAGATAAGTGTTGATAGTACTGAATTCTTTATTACTTGACATTTTTGTAACAAAATCAGATATTTTAATAGCTGTATCATAGATCAGTCATTATAAGTGTAAGTGAAAATTCTTTGAAAATTGTTCTTTTTTTTGTGATAGCATAAATCATAGCAGAAGATAAGAATAAGTATTCTAAGTTTTAAAGCACCTTAATTTTATCATGCAACCTGCAACCTTAATTCTCTCTTCAAAAGATGATTTACACTATTCTAAAAACAAACAAACAAAACCCCACAAACTTTATAGCTACAGATGCATATTTATAGTATTTTAAAATATAACTGACAGGATTCCAATGGAGTGGTCTCAAGAAACGGTTCTGTTTGCTTCCCACAGACTAATTATTTCTGCATCCCTTTCTTACTGGTGAGGTTATAGTGATTTTCTTCTGTGGGTACAAGGTAAACACCCCCAGTAATGGACATGTTTTAATTATGACTAGGAACATTAAGTTCAAATTTAAGACAATCCACTTAGCTTGCTATAATAAATTCCTTGATTACTACAAATACTGAGCGTGCCTGATATCTTTTTTTTATTATTATTTAAAACAGCTAGATAACGCTAAAATAAATACTGTTTTGTTACCTAAAGGCTCAGGTGACATGGCTATAGCCATACTAATGCTTTTCTGCACATAATAAAAATTGGTATTTAAATCAATCTGTTTCTTCAGTTTGGGAATTTCCATATGATGATAGCCCAGCTGTGAGATGGTCAATGCCTGAAAGCTTCAGACTCAGTTTTGATGTTTCCAATAAAGTTATTTCAATTTACACCAAAGAAATTAAGAAGCCAAATGAAAATCTTCAAAGAGAAAAAACTACTTATATTGATCTTTAATAGCTTTATATTGGGCCTGTAATTTAGCTATGTGCTGAGGCTCTCAAGAGTGTGTCCTTTTAAAGAAGCTCCTCATTTTAGTTTCATCCGGACCAGAGTCCTCACAAATGCATGACACTGTGAATCACTTCAGCTTTGGTTAACCTTTTTAAATAACTACATTTTTTCTTTCATGAGAATACAGGCTGAAGATATGGTCATCTCCATTGCTGATCCTAACTGCAAGTTCCTAAAAGACAAAATCTCCAGAAGCTGAAATTATTTCACTATGAATTTAGCTTTAGCTATTTTTTTTTTGTGTGGATGCGTGTGTGTATGAAGTTAAGATTCTTCCTGAAAGCACTTGGTATTTGTAAGCAACTAATTTATGTTCAGACTACAGCTCAGAAAAGGCTTATAAAGAACAAGGCATTCTCTGATGAGCACCATGTAGAATCTTCAAGGGAATAGCAGGAAGACACCTCTGGGGATGGACTCACTCTCTCACAAACCTTTATTTTACTATCAAAATATCTTTCAAGAGCACATGATAACCTTGCACCACTCCTGGTCACACTGCCAATGTAGCTGCTGATATGCACTGCAGTGAATTTTGAAAACCTGGATCAGGACAGGAGAAGATGCCCTTCCATGGAAAACAACCAGCTTACGTGCAATCATCCTGCAAAGAGGATCATTTCTATTCTGCTTCAAGGCTCTGGACAATGAAAAAAGAAATTGCTGGGGTTGTAATCCATAAAAAATACAGCAGGCATACAAACAACGTTTTATGTTGGATGCACTAGCCAGAGTAATATAAATATATAAATATAAATATAAATACAGCCTGTCAGTAAGGTGTCTTCATCTGTCAGGGATGACAGAGACATGCAGAATCCCAAAGGTTATTGTAACTAGATTATAACACCTTACATGCTATGACTTTCCTGACAGCCTTGGAGAAGGGTGTTGACAAGTACTGAAGCTTTAGGTTGCGTATTATCAGAAGAGGAAAGCCTGAAAACCAGGGAAATCACTCAATGCAAATCCAACACATGACCAGATCTGCCCCTTGTACCCGTACTACAGAATACCCTTTTTTGCTCTAGCAGCCAACCTAGTGAGGATCATAGCAAGATACCATCACTGCGTTCTCTATCACAACTAAGCCAATAAAAAAGAAACACGATGCAGACCTGCTTTGCTGAGGAGTCAAGGGCTGGGTGCTTCATCTTCATCCTTTCCTTTTCCCAACCAAGCAAATCTCCCAGTCTCTCAAGTTTGGGGAGAGCTAGCTTAGGAAGAAGGGCCACAGTAATTGTCTGTGAGCCCTTCTAGCAATTTTAGGTAGATCACTCACGTAGTTTATACGATGTTGTGGTGGTTTTACCCAGCTGAGCAGCTGAACTTTACCACAAACTCTCCCTCACGGGCTGCAGCTCCGGCCCAGGGCCTGCTCCTGCAGGGGCTCTCCATGGGCCGCAGCCTCCTCCAGGCCACATCCACCTGCTCCACTGAGAGCTCCTCCACGGGCTGCAGCGTGGAGATCTGCTCCATGTGGGACCCATGGGCTGCAGGGGGACAGCCTGCTCCACCAGGAGACTTGCCACAGGGGAGCTGCTGCTGTGTGCCTGGAGCACCTCCTGCCCTCCTGCTGCACTGACCTTGGGGGCTGCAGGGCTGATTCTCGCTCCTCTCTCCCAGCTGCTGTGGTGCAGCACTTTTTTGTTGTTGTTGTTTGTTTTGGTTTGTTTGTTTGTTTTATCCTTTCTTATATCTTTTCGCACAGAGGCCTAAACAACTTTAATTATTGGCTTGGCTCTGGGCAGCGGCAGGTCCTTTTTGAAGCTGGCTGAAACTGGCAGTTAGTTAACATGGGGCAGTTTCTGGACTCTTCTCACAGACGCCACCCCTGCAGCCTCCCGTTACCAAAACCTTGCGATGTAAACCCAACAGAAATGAATAAATTGTCACTGATCACAAATCTTCACCATTCTTGTTTGTGCACGTTGTGCACAATGTGAAATGAATAGCACATGTAAACATTTTGCATATACATATATTTCGGAATTCATCCTCACTATTGTCACCATTATTAGCTGTTTCACCACAATAATCAAGGATTTAAATGCAGAGATAGAGAGAAGCTAAAGCCTCCTAGTGGCATTACCACAGTAATTAGGTTCAGACAGGTTGCCATCAAGGGACAGTAAGTCTGCAGGTAAATATTTTGTAAGACATTTATTGTTTTAAAATATCTTTACCCGTCACAAAATGTTTACTTTTTTCTGCTAAAATAAAATAATTATTCTTTCAGTTTCTTTCTCTACCCAGTCTGAATATCCAATGAGAGAAATACAGCTATGCAAACCCAGCTGGACATTCACAGTTGTGAATTGTCCAGTTTAAATCCATTTCTAGTCTCAGGCTGGAGACAGTACAAAATTCTTATCCACTCGAGTAAAGAACAAGGCTTCATAGCAAGTAGTAAAATCAGAATGCGCAGCTCATTCAGTTTCTAGGACATAATTCTCAGGTGAGGTAACTAAGAAGATGCTTCTTTTATATCATGTTGAGGGCATGCAGACCTACTCATTTGAGAAAACAGAGGAAGTTTTGCTGGTATTTTTAAGTCTCTCACTGTGATTGTCTTCAGTCTTGCTGCTTCTCTGTGTTCTTGTCCTTGCCTCAGAATGCAAAATGGATCCTTAGGAAGGACAATCTATGGAATAGCCTATAAAATTTGCATTTCTCACATATTTTCTCTGTGGAAAGTATTTTAGCTTCTACGCTATTGCTCCAATTGCTCTGAAATTATAGACAGTTTACCTTTTAAGGTTTTTTTTTTTAATAGTCTTGAACTACCCTCTGTAGCTGAATCAGAGAGAAAAGCCTATTTCTAACTGCTCATGAAATCATTTTCACTCTTGCTAGATCTCAAAATGTCCAAAATAACCCTGTGGGAGTTTTATGGGCAGCAGGGTTTGAATATTGAACAATGTTTATAGAAGGGTTAAAAGCTTTTTGCAGAACTCGCAGTGGGTTTGCCATTCCAGAAATAAAAGGAAACTGTTTGGGGACCAAAATTTGTTTGTTTTTTTTTCAATATTTACTTTCTGGTCCTGTGAGATCACTGTGCCATGAAAAGAGTAAGAACAACCAGTACAAACAAGTTTGCCTACAAGTATAAGGACAATAAATTGAAGCCTGGCTTACACCTTCAAAGAACAATCCTTGCCCAGGACCTGAGAGCCTGAACCCACATGGTGTTTGAGCTTACGGTGTAAATAAATGAAACAAATGTCTCCAATTGAAGCATCTTTCTTTTTCTCACGGTTCAGCGTAAGATAGTACATTAGAATTATTGTTCCTACTCACTTGGATTTAGTGGCATTCAGGACGTCACATAAGTTGCAATCCATTGTTCTGTATGTTGAATTGATATCAAATAAATGACAGTTCCTGTGAAGAAAAATATACAATTTACACAGGTAGTAAAAGTTGACACAGGATTAAGCAGTTGGGGACAATGAATAAACTGCACTAAGACAAACACATCTGCCTTGATCAGTATGAATGACTAGTTAAGAAATCGCACACGTTCCTTCATGAAAAAGAGCAAATTTTAATAACGTACATTTCAAACACCACCATATTTGCCAAAGATGAATAAGCAGTAATCAATGATGCATCTGCAAAGTCCACCATCTGCCCATAAGAAAGTATATGTAAAAACCTACGTGAACTTTTCAGTTTCCAATCTTGTCTTGAATTTATGCTTCAGTGCTATATCTTTCAAACACTAATCTCTAACTGTGCTGAATCAACACCTCCACAGGAACAGCAGGAAAGGGAAATACTAGTACTTGAGGCTCCAGTCAGCAAATGCAGAAGAGCTAGGTAGCTTGGCAACAGGGGTACAAGTAATCTTGAAAATTTCATCCATTTAATTCCTCAAGGAGAAAACTCTTAGTGAGCTGAGGTTGCTACTAAAGTGATTGTACAGCACCTACAGTAACTGATCAATTTAAAAATGCAATAAAAAATAGAATGATTGAAAGAAGTACAGAGCAACTGAAAAAAATTTTTTTTTCTCTTAGGATTACTTAGATTTGCAGGTTAGCAATGAATAGCTGTTACCTAGAGGACACCTGGAGAGATTAATTCCTACAGTATTGTATAGTCTTAATTCAGGGTAGGCTTCAAGTCCTTATTATTTCCTTGAAACACTGCCATCTCAGTAGAACTATAAAAATAAAAAATAAAACCAGAAAAGAAAAAAAAACAATAATTCTCAAAGAACCTGTGAGGAAAACAGCTTGTTTTTAAAAGTCAGTTTCCAATCCTATTTACATATATTGTCCCTATACTCAAAAGAATTCAGAAGGCTGAACAAAAACACTTACAAATTTGAAACAAATAAGTTGGTTTATAGAGAATAAGCTATAATGTATAATGTATCATTCTTTATAAATATAGCCAACTATATCAACAGTTCTCTGGTTCTCTGGTGTTATTTGTGAGCTCTTCTAAGTGGTTAGGAAAAAACAAAAAAAAACACTGAGCAATGAATTTTATCACAGAATGTTCAGTGATACTACCTTGCAACATGCAATTATGCACTTCCATGCACAGAAATGCTATGTTCAGAAGTCCTTACATTTAACATGACTGCCACTACCATTTGTACTTGCTTACATTACACCTATTTTAACAATATTTTTTCAGTCTAGATTCCTAACAATACCATTTTGGACATTTATGCTGAGAGCTTTTTAGCTGAGCAACTTATATGAGAAGATATCCAAATTATACCACCGTTGTTGCTGTTCACAGCCGAGAAGACCTTCTCTTCAGTCCCCAAACAAGAAATCAACCCCTAAAGATAACCGTTTTGTATGATTTATAGGCTGGGTCTTGTGATTCTTGAATTCTGTAAAGGCTTGTGCAACTGATAGGCTTTCTATCCGAAAGGTGTTAATTAGAATTTTTTTTTTTTTGTTTAAAGCAGAGCTCCCTTTCCAGATGGGGAGGGAAACAGAAGAGAGAATAGTGAAAGGGACCATTCCAACATTTCTGTGCTCTCTTCCCTCACATCAACTCATACAAAACTCCCTCCTGTTCATAAGCAGAACTCTTTGCTTTTTCTCCACAGCTACCCTCTTGCCGCTCCCTTCCAGAGGATGAAGAAGGAGGGGGGGGACAGATCTTCTGTTTCAGAAGTGCTGAGACCCTTGATAGAACTGGAACTTCTGGTGCCATTGAGAGAAAGCTTCCAGCACTTGCTGGAGTAACTGAACTCTCAAGTACTTTGAAAGTTGGTAGCCGCAACTCTCGTCAGTACCACTTAAAGAAGCGTCCTTGGTAAATTTAGAGCTTGTGAACAAATAGAATATGATTAATTTTGTTGCCACTCCTAACAAAGACCAAATCTCAGTGAATCAACTATGTGGGAACCAAAATATCACAGTGACAGGTACTTCAGAAATACATCATAAAGCCTGGTCTGTAAACATGATGGGTTAAATCTTAGCCCTATTGAAGCGAAAGCTCACTCGAAATCAAAGAATAAAGTAGTGCGCCTCTAGGGAAATAAATTGTTCAAAGGCTTATCTTGCCAGCAGCACCAGGCTGCTTCTCATACCTTGCTCTAGTACTAGCTCTGCCTGCCAGCAGGTTGCATCTGCTGTGCAACCTTGAATAATTCACTCACCTCTCACCTCTGTGCCCTGAACCTGTCTCTCAGACTGAAGCTGTGCTTTAACAGGAGATGAGAGGCTTCCTGCAACATAATGCAAGTCAACTGCTACTCAGTACCCAAATTCTGCTGCTGTATTACCTCTGGCAACAACCTCAAGTGTACTATATCTAGTCTATCTTCAGAGAGCTGGGGATTTTGTTTTGTTGCTGCCATCCTATAAACACCATCTTCTTTCCACTCATGAATCTGGAAGTTGCCTAACAGAAAAAGAAGCCATGAAAGGACTCACAAATCTATCACAGACAGATCCCTATGCGGTAAGCAGGATGACAGCATGTTCCAAAATGAGGTAATGCATTCTGAACTGTGAAAGAGAAAGAGATAATTTAAGGAAAAAGTCATTGAGGTTTGCTGCTAAAAGCTGTTCAGAATCACGTCAACCTCCAAACAGGTAACAAAGTAATCTCTAAAAAAATCAGACAAGGTCATCCAAAGCTAACAGTTTCAGCTCAGCACTGAGCACACAGTCTGGATGCTCTTTGAACAATGCTGAGTTCATATAAGCAACCAAGCAATAAGAACTTTAACACACAGGCTATTCAACAAGTACTGAAAAATGCAATTTGAGCAATGTGATAAAAAACCATGGCTATAGCACCATGTGGAATAGAGCAGATATATTCAGAAAGCATCTAGGTAATTGACCCTCCGCCACTACAACTATACCCTGAGGCTCATTCAAACCTGTGGAAGAATTTCACTTGAAATTCTCAGATATAGTACTGAGTTTTATTTCTGCATTGGCATCCTCATGAAGCCAAAGTGGGCTCCTGATGAGAAAAGACACAGTATTTACCTTCTTTTGCTGCCTGTGCTGCAGTCATTATGGAGAATTTGTCATGCCTAAATCTAACATCTTCTGTATGGTAAAGACACTCAGAAAGGAAATGGAGCTACTTATTTTGGAAAATAAGCACAACATACTGTATGGTACAATCTGAAGGGGCACAAAAGCAGCTGCATATTTGGCCTAAGTTAGATGACTAGTGATTCTCTTGGCACGGGCCATAGAAAGAATTAGGTTCTGGAATAATGCACATCTATGGATATCTGCAGCTTGCTTTTCACAAGTGTTCCAATGCCTCTTTCTTGCCTTTTCACAGCAGTGATGTAGTCATCCTGTGTCCCATCTGTAATTCAGTGCTTATAATTTCTTAGTGACCACAGAAAGTCTTTCTGCTTTCAGTTACCCTCTTTTCAGGCATAAATAGTTTCCTGGGATAAAAGAGTGGTATATTTCACTCACTTCTAAATGAAGCTAGTACCCAATACATATTTCTACAGTTAAAACCTAGCACTAAAAAGCAAACAAGGCTTCACATCTTCCTTAAAATTATGTCAAAATACAAGGACAGCAGGAAATTATTTTCAGACATGGCGTAAGTCTAAAAACTGTTGACCTCTCTATGATGTTACATTCAAATATGTAGCAATGACAATCTATCAAGGCCTGTTTAGGTAGCACTGCAAAATGATATACACAGGGATTTGGTGCATAACCTCATAGGTGAGCTTGCATAGCCATAGAAAAGAACACAGTAGTTATGGATAAGACACAGAAACAGGAAAAAATAAAACAAAAAGCTCACATCACTGAATTCGGCCTGATAAAGAGGAGTGGGGAGGAATTAGCTCAGTAGGATTAAAAACTTTTAGTGCAAAAAATATACAGCGTTTATAATTTATTTTAAGCCCTTTATTGTTTAAACTTCCTCCTGTTAACTCAGATTTGCTTTTTAAACCAGCTCATCAGGTCTTATTAAATCTCCTGCATCTCCTCTGACAAAGACCCAAGTCTTGATCACTTTATTGAGAGACATTTTACAGGTATCATAAACCATAAATATCTATAGTATTAAAAATTATTTCTCTAATAACGTCTCTAGGTATCATCATCCTCTGGAAAGTAGATGAGACTATTATAAACAGGAATATATGCAGTTGTTTGCCATACAGCTTCATAGGATATTTACATGTTAGGCAGCTCCTCTTCTGCAGTTGACCTGGAGCAGCTTATGTAGCGTTTGCAAGCTTCTCTTTAACTATTTTTATCATTCTATTATCTGTTTGCACCAGCAAGGTGCTAAATTCATATTTCTTACTTTTTGCTCTTCCTCTGTTGACTACTGTACATTACAATACTTCTCTGTTTTTCAGATATATTCATATCTTCTCAGGTAAGGCCTCTACTATTTTTTGTTTCTTTAAGAGCTTTCTTCAGCAGGCTCCTGCTGCACTACGTCCCTTTTCTCTTTTGCTTGATTTAAAACTACACACGTCTTAAGTGGAAAATTCTGTTGGGGGAGCTTCCTCAGCTTTGGTTTAGCTTCACCTGATCATGGTTTTCTCTCACATTTCTAATCTATATTTCTTACTGTTGGAAATTATATTGTTTAAAAACTGATTAAAACCAAAATATTCTTCCATTACTTCAACTTCTTTACAAAGGTAAGTCTAAAATATATTGATTATTCAAGTATATTTTACTTTTTCCAAGAAGAAAGTAAATAAATTTTTCAAAACCCTCAGAGTACTGACCATTCTTGACAAAACCCAAGCTGATAAATTAAGTTTTGCATACATGACAGAGATGTGGGAACTTGGGAACTTTACTCTTAATTAACCACCATTTGCCTTCACCAAAGAGTAAGCAACAGCAGAAGGGACAAAGATAGAGCATAAATGCTTTTTACAAACTATCAGACACTGATATACAGTGCATATTGCATTACCTTAGAGCATTATCATAACAAGGTAGCATAAGAAAATCTTCACTATTGAATGAAAACCCAAAATGTATTGAAGCTAACTAAAATTGGTAGTTTATCCTTTCCTTTTATTCCTTTAGATGTCAATATCTACCTCCCAGTCTGATGGTTAGGTTCTCCTTCAAAGATGCTTGCTTTTGTATTTAACCACTGAATACAATTGCAACATTAGATAAAAATACATTTTGAAAGACCTATTTTTCCTTTATTCGAGTATGTTTTTTCTTCCTATCACTTAGAAGTACATAATTCCCAGTCTTTTCTGTAGGGAGCAGTAGAGTTACCATGTTTTACCCTATAACTAGTACATTTTTTCTATATTGCTCCCTGTGGTTCAAGCAGAGACCTAATATGAAAACCCAGTTCCTTTGTGGTAGAAAGCAAAATTACATATTGAGTCAGGCTTATTACTTAGTATAATATTATATCTAAACAAGATAATAAAAATAACAACGTAATATTTCTTTCACACTCAGGAATAATAATAATAACAAAGCATGCTAACTGATTTCCCAGAATGCTGTAAAAATGAACAAAGATCTAGTTTCTGGGTTTAGAAATATCCAAAGCTGTCACCCCAGAGAACCATATGTCAAGACAACAAATTTGGTCTTTTTTCTTACCTCTGCACCTGACTGCCATGGTTCTTTGTGGTTTCTCCAATTCAAACGCTACATGCATTAATGCCTTACAGCTTTACTCCTTCCTCTATACTAGGCCAGCATGAGCATCCAGGGAAGCTGAAAAAAAACATCTAGCAAAATAGATAGTTAGGCTGCTCACGTTGTTATTGCTCCTAAGAAGCTATTGACCATATTTCATCTTCGAAGAGTGCTCAAGTTTTGTACTAGGTCCGTATTTTTCTGTAGACCAAAGACTTGTCTATAGGCATTTTTCAAGTGCAGCTACATTTGCATAGAGGCTGCTTCAGCTGCTGGCACTTTAACCCTCTTCCTCTTGGGTCACTTTGCTCAGCAACTTCTACCAGGTGCAGAGACTCCACAAAGCAAGATACACAAAGTTCAAGAATACATAGCAATTATTTACTTGTGAACGCGCATCAGAGCTGCCTAGGACTACACAGCTGGATGCACATAGACATTAACGTGCTTGTTGCTTGTGGCAAGCAATGATTTGGTGGCTAACAAGTGATCTCTGTTGCTCCTCAGAATGGGCTAATCCTCAGCCTTGCTGAGTTGTCAACTTCTAATTCACTGTTTTTTTTCTCTTATGATTTAATACCTTTTCATGTCAGTGTTCTTCCTTTTGAGTCCTTCAGAATTAAAAATAATTGGCATCTTCATTTTCAGAGTAAAGCTAAGCTGTCACACTTCTGTGCATCACCAAATTAGACCTCAATCACAAACTGCTGGAACCCCAGCTGGGAGTTAGGGTACCCTTGTAGCATAGCACTATTTATTAACCTATAGAAATAAGAATAGCATTTGAAACAACCCTAACTACAGCAGCATTTTTATAAATGCTCAGATCTTCAATATATTTATCTCCTTATGTAACAAGACTCTTCTTGAAGTTCACACACCTATCTGCACAAAACTAAGCAATTCCTCTAACCAAAGTGTTTAAAAATAAATATAGGAGCCATGTTAGGAAGTAGTCATCTGCTCTCATTAGCAGTTCAAGAGCCATACACATTTCAGGTCATTGAGGAATCCATTATGTGATTTGTTTCTCCAGAAAACTGATTATCAGACAAATGAAGCACTGAAATAAAACAAAATGTTATTTTTGTAAATACCTAGATGAAAACATTCAATAAATTTGAGAGGCTTAGGGCTTTTAGTTTGAAACCTAGGTTAAGATAAAGAGGCCTTCATCAAGTGAGCGTTTACATGCTTGTTCCCATACAAATTTGCAACCATCCCACATTTTTGTCATACCTACTCATTTTTTATCACTGTCATCATAGCTCTTGTAAGCGTAGACATTCTTATTCTTTCATAACATTAAGCACAGACAAAGCCCCATGCATTCAACAGATTCTGTTGATAAGAATCTAAGGGAAAAAAAAAAGGAAAAGGACACTAAGAAACCTCTGCTGTGAAAACTCACATTAGAAATATAATGAACATAATACCAGTTAAGAGACCTGTCCACTCAATTTTTTTGTAATGGACTAAACAAATAAAGCTTTCTATAACTGTCGCTACTGGTGAACTGCAAAAACATGGTTTAACTGGTTTCAGTGAGCAGCTCTTGTGAAAGACATGTCAAGTTACGCACTTCTGACCTTCTTGTTGCTAGCACCTCTATTTTCGCACTGCTCAAATTTGCCTGTTTCCTCCCTTTACAGTTATTTTTCATTCTGAAAGGAGAAGAAAACAGAATTATTGGATCTTTGCCAAGAGGCATGTATTCCTGACAGAGCACACACAGTTGTTTTTACCAATGCAAATAAGGTGAACGAAGGACGGAAGGAAAATAATTTTACAGCAAACGCAACCATAGTAACATATAGTCACGTAAAAGCTTTTTAAGAAGCTTCTGTATCAGACAGAACCACTAGAGACTCAAGCTATCTGAAGCACAGCAAGTTCCTGCATCCTAACCAACAGCCAATAAGTACTTAATTGAAAAAAAATTAACCAATTTAGAGCCAGACTCATAATTTCCTTTTTACAAAAGATTTGAAAGACAGATAAGAGCCTGAAACATAGCGTGAGAAAAAGCAGTGTATTGGGTTTACATGCGAAAGGTTAGATAGCAGGGGGGGGCTCTTGTTATGAAGACGTCTGTCCTCCCAGCCAACCACTACATGTATTGAGGCCCTGCTTTCCAGGACATGGCTGAGCACTGCTCATGGATGGGATGTAGAAAACATTTTTTTTCATCCTTCTCTTTGCTTCTGCACAGCCTTTGCTTTTTTTTTTTCTTCCCCTCTTTCTTTTTTCCCTTTAATTAAATTGCTCTCATCTCAACACATGAGCCTTTTTCTTTCCATCATATACTCTTCTCCCCCTTTCTTTTGAAGTGGGGGAGCTAGAGAGTGATTGTGGTGGAGTTTAGCTGCCCAGCAAGGTAAAACCACTAAAACAAGGAAAAAAAAGCTTTGAGCTTGATACAAAGTCTATTAAGTTAAATAAATTTTAATGTAGATGGACACTGAGTGCTGAATACTAATGTGAATGCATACTGAATCTTCTCCTTCATTCAGATTGTAATGAATTTCTAACTTTTCCTGTGTATAAAATCACTTGTAATAAAATAATATCCAGAAGATAAAAGAATTCAGGAGGTACTACCAAATGAATATTACTACAGATGTGTATTGTGGGTTGCATGATTTTTTTTTCTCCTGTTTTGATGTCTTCAAAACAAAACAAGTACTTCATATCTCTGTTGGAGACATTTCCAATTTCTTTAGCCCTTGTTCATAAAATTCTGTTCATACAAATTCTGTTAATTCTTTCGGTGGGATGTAAGTAGAGAGCTATCTTTCATGTTTACACCTCATAAACTACTGTTTCAGACAACTATTTCAGTACCAGAGGAGTGAGGGAAGGAGAACTTCTTTAAAGAAAACTGAAAAAAAAAATTCTTTGTGGATAAAAAAAGTTCTCTTTCCATGTTAAATTTTTTAAGGGTATCTATATATTATAATGTATACCTGGTTTATTTGCTGTCTCTCTGGCTTCTGCATGATGCTGTAAGTAAAAGTGTGAAAATAATAAAATACTTGTTAAGTGGTGGTTTTGATCATCAAGATTTCCTGATCATTAAGAGGTATCATAATTACATCTGGAACATAACAAATTACTTCTTGAGTTTAAAAACCTACCCTCTTATAATCACAACTTTAATGGAATTTGAAATGTAATAATACATGCCAACAGAGTACAGGAAACAAGCTGTGAGAGGAAAACTAAGTTAATAATTTTAAAACAGTAGCATTAAAGCTGAAGCTCAAGGTGTTTTTTTTTTTTAATTGTTGACACTGACAGTGCTGATAAATTGAAGATACACACGCACGCACACACACACTACAATGAAACTGCAGTTTCAAAGACTTACAGATGTTAAGAACTGTATTGTTCCTAAACAATACAGATGAGCATCCATTTTCAAGACAGTATGTTAAGCTTCACTGTGATTCAGCTCTTCTTGACATCTTCTCTCTTAGTAGTAGGTTTGCTCTTTATCTGAATCAGAAAACTGATCCCACTGGAAAAAATAAAAATTAAAAAAAAAAAGAACACATCAGAAAAAAAAAGACAGGAACATATAGAGAGGCAATGGCCACCTTTTCACAGCATTTTTACATCCACTTAACAACTTGTGAAACCACACCCCGAATACTGGAAAAAGCTACAACAAAAAAGCAGCAGACACAGCTCCCATACGTTCTAGAGCAAGGCCCTGATGTGCAGGCACATCACATCATATAGCAGACTGAACCACCCTAGGAGGTGACTCAGGTGAGAGGAGCATGGATCCTTCCATTCAGTCACTTGCACAGGGAAAACATAAGACACAGCTGGTCCAGCAGACACGGAAAAAGTGAGGAAAGCAAGCTGATTCTCCCAAAAGAAGAGTTTTCCTTATTTCATGGGATAAGATAAGATTGTACTCTATACAGTGCAAAGAAATAAGGGCAAGAACACGCTCAGTGAGCTGACTCGGCAGCCTTGCAGTACCTGGTTAAGCAGTGCTAACTCAGTGATTTGCAATTTTCTGTCTGCTGCTGAATAATAGCCTAAGGCAGGCTAAATTATATTAGTTCAGAAAAACTAACAAATCTTGGTACATGTACACGTACCATTTATAATAGTATATTTATCTTTTAAAGTGGATATATTATAGATAATTGTTATATATAGCTCTCCACATTTCTTCAAAATTGATACTAAAATTGTTTACCGGAAACAAAACATTAAATGATACTTAAGACCAAGCCTATCAAAAAAAAATTCTTCATTGATAAAAGGGGATGTGCTTCCCAAGGTTACTTCTGAGGATTAGAAGCTACGCAAGGCATAAAGCATAGCCTGAATGATTTTCTTTGTCTCCTCTTTTAGTACATTATAACTGGCTCAGAGTCAGTCATTAGTCTTTGTTTACTCACTTACATTCTCTATGCCGAGACTGAAGCAGAACATCACAAATTAACTGGATTAGTGATTAGCCACCTGTAGGAACTCTGCCACTTTGCAGGTTTTTGTCTTGAAAGAATTAAAAAAAAGGTGTGAATAGGCCTAAAAATCTGACAGGTAATTGAAGAAACTTTTCCGTCTATGGCTGCTAAATTGAACAACAGTCTGAAACTAAGGCATCAGCATCTCTACAAGTAAGCGTTTAACACTGACGTTTCCAAAACTACCTTGTTCCAAAGTTCAGCAACCCACATCAGTGCTACAAAATCTCACTCAAAACTCCTTAGATGTCTGATGAAAGAGAATTTTCTTAAGCTCCAGAAACAGGTTAGAGTTCTTACTGACAAGTCTCTCTGTGCCTCAAGAGATGTACTTGTAATAGATTTACTTATTAGGTTTACTTGGTTTTAAGCACAATTTATGAAAAAAAATCTACCTTGAAGAATATCATCATTGGACATTGAAACATCCAAAACTCAGGAATGCCAAGATTAAGCATATCTTTATAGACAGACACTTGTTCATACATAGAATGAAAAAGAAAGAAACTGGGGTTTAAATAGCTTTTCAGCTAAAGACCCAGAAGTCTTCCTCATGTCACTAAAAGCAAGACTATGCACTGGCAATATAGAATCTATATGTAAAGTACATCATGCAAAGATCTGCAAAAAAAAAATACACCTGGCGCCTGAATGATGAAAAAAGGCAAGACAGATTAGTCTGTAATTTTCAAAATGGAATTCCCTGAAAAGTCAGATCAATATTCTGTACGTCAACAAATCCTATATTTTAAAGTCTCACTTGCACCAGGATTCAATGCAAATAATATTTTATCCATATTATAAAAATAAATAGAAAAACATCTGATTCTTCTAGTATTTCAATTATTTTTAGGTCAATCTTTTCTCTCAAAGGAATTTTAGGTTAACATTTCCATAAAGGACTATGCAAAAAGAAAAAAATGGGATTTTGAACGTATTTTCCATTAACCTTTAAAGAAGATATCTATCTAAATCCCTTATACTTTAAAAAGGCTGAGTTATTCTGCTTTTCTCAGGTCTGAGATACAGTGAGTATCAACGAGGTATCCACACTAACCCAGTTTCTACTCTTTAGTCTTTTGCCTCACACGCCTTTCATATTCAACAGCCTTCTTAACACAACAGAATAAATGACACGTAAATGTCAAGGAATGACCCATTAGAACAATGAATTAGCCTCGTCAAAATAATGCAGAGTCTAAAAAAAGGTATTAAAAACACTTAATTCTTTGAAGAGAGTTTTTTTTTCTTATTGAATCCACAAGGATATTATTTGTACCCAACACATGCCAAAATACATTTTTGCAGCAGTTAAACGTTATTTTCTCATTGACACTGCACGGTTCTAGTTTATGTGTATTCTCCCGTCAATTAAAGTCAAAGTATACCTTTAAGATTGCATTTTACTAACCAAGCTATCCGCAGAAATAACAGAAAAAAAACATATATTAAGTAGAACAGATGCACGAAGATGGGTCTTTAAAAGTTTCTACCTGGTTTATATTCATCAGCATGGGAAAAGAAGAACCTAGTATCTCATCCTGAGTTCTGCCTGAAATAACAAATTTAATTCCTCTCAAGATCCAATATTTAATGTCTTCCAGACATCTATTCTATCTGAAATCACAGTCTGAACAGAATCTCCAAACCAGTAACAGAGCACAAGAGACATGGACCTAATTTGTGACAAATTAAAATAACCTGCTCTCTAAAAGCAGTTACTGTAAGTTAGCTCACCTTCCACCAAAGCAAAGCCTAGGAACCCTAAACTTGACAAATACCATAGCTTTCCGCTGTTTTTTCCCTCCTGATTCCTTATTGGAAGGAATGATTGATTTGCCTAAGAGATTGAGGGTGACAAGTTAATGATTTGTATGTCCTACTCCGTCACACCCAGACCCACCTCAATTTTGGGGACTATGCTAATCCCCTTCTTGCTAAGGTCAGTAAGTCTTTCTTCTCTCACCAGACCGGAGTAGTAAGTAGTTTGACCTACATAACTTACCCAATGCTGCATTTTTCTCTACAGTACAGAAATTGTTTCCATATCAAACCAATATCACCACTTTATCACCTTATGCTGGATAGATGAAAATCTTTTACTGCCAGAGCAATTTCAGGGCCAGAATAGTAATGATACCAAAAAGTAGTATACTGTGAAGAGAAAACATAATGTGTATACTGGATACCCTGTAAGGGAAAATCTAAACAGGCAGTGATCAGGTGTACATGTAACAACAACAGACCATGATTTCTGAGAATATTGTTCATAAAAATGCCTCTTTACATTTTGAATAGCTTAGTTGGAGATAAGGGGTCTTACTGTTTATACAGGACAACCTAGGTATGGTGGAATTGAATGCGTGACCATCCAATGGATAATTAAACAAGCCTTTAAGGCACATAGCCTAGGTGTATTTTTCATTTGGAAGTTGAATACTGTAGCAAGTCTATTTTTAGTCAAGCATTCAATCACAGTCTTCATAAGGAACGCCAAAACGTGCTCTTTCCTTTGGTTCTGTCTTGAAGAAAATATTTAGTTATTTCAGACCTGAAGTCCATTGAATCCTCACAAAACAGGTCTCAAGTTACCTAATTTACATGTCAAAAAATGAGTAAAGATCATTAAATGAACATAGGTAATGACATTTTTCTTTTCTTTAAAGGAAATCTTACCTGCATCACTTCTTCCAAAAGCATAGACCTCAGAAATTTCTAAATTTTCACTTCCTGCTTTTGACAGCACCTACCAGATGAAGTCTTCCTGTTCAAAACAATGCAAGTAATAGCCTTGGAGACTGACTATATGCAAATTTAGATCCTTAATAACCATCCTCACTCCCACATTAGTTTCAGTGCTTGGTAGAGCCATGTTATTTTACGTCTGTGAAAGGTGTACTCGGATTACTCCTCAGGTGGGCAAAGAAGAGCCAGAGAGAGGAAATTCTATTTCCAAGTTCAGATGTAAAGTATGTGACAGCTCCCCGCTGCTGGCTCTGTGTATAGGTGGCTGGCTCTGTGCTAATAAAAGGCAGGCATTATGCATAATTAGCATGCATTTCAGACCTCACAAACCATACAGAAAATTCTAATAAAGTATTTTGGCAAATCATTACCTAAAAGAAATTACGTCAGATTCACAGGAAAACCAGCAATAATACTTTTTCATACTTAAAAGACTTCGTTTACCAGCAAATGAACGCTACTCTGTGTTGTTATTCAATAATGTCAAATAAACTTTTAAGTGACTAGGACGGAGCATTATTAGTTCTTTCCAAAAGTATACATCCTCCCTGAATGTTAAGCTGTACTGTAAGTGCCTGGTGCTATGTCTATAGTAATACTTTCATTTGCTATGTCATCCCTGGCAGTGTCTTCTATATTTCACTTGACTCCGTAGCAGATTCTATTTCCAAGTGTTCCGAGCAGATTCAGCAACCCTTCGTTACTTTTAAGTCAGACCATGTATGTCACTAAATTTACTAGACAAAAATAATTGACGATACCTTTGAACTACAAAGAAATAGAAGCCAACCTGGAAATTGCTAAATATAGCCTACGAAAAACCCTGCTTATTTCTAGTTTTCATCTGTGCGGCACCAATGTTTGTAATGCCATGAGTGCCCAGCATGATTCAAAAGGTCTCCCCTCTGGCAAATATCCCTCTGTTAGAGAACATGAAAAATAATTCTCAGCTTTTTTTGTTTGTTTGTTTAAAGTAAATAAAACACTTTCTAGGTATGGTTATTTGTTACACCATTCTCAAAATAAGTTGCACAACACAAAATGCCTTACCCCTTAAGAGAGAATGACAGGAACTAAGACTTTCATTAGCATTAGTCCCCAAACAGCTAACAAAGGACAATTCTACAAATCAGCTTACATCCAAGTGAAATAGTAACTCATTACCTTCCACAGCAAGTCCAACTTTTAGCACAGCATGGATGCTTTAGATACAAGTATCTGTATGATAATGAAACAGTACAACAGCACAAATAAAAAGTCAGGCTTCCTAAACGCCAGTAACTCTGGCTGGACTGTCCACGCCTGTTAGTCTGTAGTGGGAGTACAGAACTCCAAAAGAATGACAGCAACGACAAGATCATTTTAGGTTGGTCAATCTCAAGATCCTCTGGTCCAACTCTCCTCCGCTCAGTGAAGCTACCACAGACACTAACATGCAGGCCCTTGTCCCAAGTCAACTTCTGACTCCATCCAAGAGCATCGACTCCACCGCTTCTCTGAGCAGCCTGCATCAGTGTGAGCTTCCCCCTTATCCCACAGCATTTGTCAGCATTTTCCTTCAAGGAACTTGTCTTTTTCCCTTGGCTATTCGCCTCCAGGATAATTCTGATCCCTTTCCACTGACTCTTGTTCAAACTGGACTTAAAAGCCAGCAAAAAAACAATGATTATTTATGAGTTTAAGAGAAATGGTGTCAGGTATGTGATTCCAATTTCCATTTTCCGAGGTTACCATAGTTACAGTCATTTATATAATACAAGTTTATCACATCCATACTTGTATCTAATAAATGTCAACCTTTGAGTAACTGCAGCCAATCTCCTCCCTTAACCTCTGCTTCTCCTCTACTCTCTCTCTCTACTCCCTGGCTCTTCATTCCTCCCACGCCCTAAGCCTTCACTTTAAGGTGAAGTCCACAAAGAAATGTCAAATCATACGGAGGAATAACCAAAAATGTTTTAAAGATGTAGCAGGACTCTCTTGCAGCTCTCCAGGCTGAATCTGAAAACAGACATGAGTCACAGAGAACATAAATATTGGTCTACTAGAAACCACTACTTAAGACTTGCCTCCAACCCATCACAGCCCCAAAACCTAACAATCACTGAGCTACTGACTACTTTTGGCACCTGTGAAAAGTGAGTTCTGTGAGTTCTGGACTCAAATCTTTCCTGATGTTAACATTGCTTTAATTCCCTGAAAGAATAGCTACAAAACAAAAAATGTTTTCTTTTACATAGATTATAAGCTCCTCAACTATCTTATTGAATGAATGCTATTATAAGGTTCTAACCTAAAATTTAATAAATCCTAAATCCTAATACTTTGATGAAAAAGTGAGAAAACATTTAATATTGTATAAATATATTTGGCATTCCCAGAACAAATAACCTTATTTGAAAAAACTCAGTATTCCACCCTAGGTAGTGGATTACATCAGCTAGTTGAATGAACATAAATGAATTCGCAGGTGAAGTTATTCCACATGGAAGATAAGGCATGGTGCCATTTTTCTTCCACTCCTATTCACGTTGGACCCCTGAACAGTGTAGCTCACAATGCAGTCACTGCAAATTATGAAATATATTTCCTGCATTCAAAACACGGCGACTACCCAAACTTGAAAAGCTGCACTGCGGGGGTTCTCCATGGGCCACAGCCTCCTCCAGGCCACATCCACCTGCTCCACCGGGGGCTCCTCCACGGGCTGCAGCGTGGAGATCTGCTCCGTGTGGGACCCATGGGCTGCAGGGGGACAGCCTGCTCCACCAGGGGCCTCTCCACAGGCCGCAGAGGAACTGCTGCTGCCTGCCTGGAGCACCTCCTGCCCTCCTGCTGCACTGACCTTGGGGGCTGCACGGCTGGTTCTCACCCCTCTCCCCCAGCTGCTGTTGCACAGCAGGTTTTTTCCCTTCCTTAACTCTGCTCTCCCAGAGGCCCAACCAATGTTGCTCACTGTCTCGGCTCTTGGCAGTGGCGGGTCCCTTTGGAACCATCTGAAACTGGCCCTCATATAACATGGGGCAGCTTCTGGACTCCCCACAGAGGCCATCCCTGCAGCCCACCACTACCAAAACCTTGCCATGTAAACCCAATACAATTCGTATTAACACTAAGCAACACCTGGAGAACTTAGTTAGCCTTTCAATACATATCCAAAGAAACTAATAAGGCCACTGAATTTGAGAACAGATACTGAGTATACAACTAATTTGTCTGTCCTGCTTCTATTGTAGCCAACCAGCCAGAGACACTTCCTTGGAGGCTACGGAACTGCAATTGTAGGATGGACCCTTTGGCCAAGTTGCTCCAGGCTGTCTTTAGTTCACAATTCTGCTCCCTGGTAGAAACAGGCTGGCAAAGTTGAGGAACCTGTTTTAGAAGAGAGAGTTTTGACCTTAAAGACAGCCAAACAGTAACTAGTGCTACCTGTATCTAGTGCTACCTGCATGTTGTATCCAAAAAGAAACTAGTTAGATTGTGACAGCTTTTCATTTCCCCAGTCCATGCAGTCCCATCCTAAAACTCATTTCAAAACATCTGTTCAATAGGTTTCATTGTTGTCCTTCTATAGCTACTGTAGGATACTAAATCCAAAGTAATTTAGCTGTTGGTCCATGCTCTGATCTAGCTACTGTAGCTATTAGAATAGACAATCCAGCTCCAGTCTTCCAATTAACATGAAATTAACGAAATGTTAAAAAGTTGGATCGCAGGAGTTTATACCTTATATAAACAGTGGTACGCCTAGAGTAAAAATTAGGTCTCAAATTTTATTCTCCATGTAAGCAGATTAGAAAAACTGCACAAATCCAAACAAGTGACAGTTCAGCATAGCAGTATCCAACTGATCTAAAAACTATTGAAAACAACATCTATGCCAAATATCCCCTATCACCATGAAACAGTAGTTATTAAACCTCAATTTAGTGCAAAACATTTCAAACACTATACACTGATCTCTGAAAAGTTTTTATTATCACCCCAAGCTGGTAGATATTACAAAAATAACCCATTATATAATAATGTAATTTTAATCATATGTTTTTTGAAACAGAAAAGAAATAGAAAAAAAGTTTTCTGTGGATATCCCACAAAGCATCGAACTCTGCATTTGTTCTATTCTCGCAGAAAAAAAATAAAGCATCTCCAACACAAGGGAATAGAGTCTTGGCAGCCACATGTTTATGGAAACTTAGTAAGGCTTGAAGGGAGAACGATGGCTATCTGGAGGAGGGGGAGGTGGTGGTGGTGGCGGCAAAAATGGGTACGATGAGTTGTACATGTTTGGGCCCATCCAAGCCATATTTAGATTTGAAGGCGGATGGTGAAATTGATGCATGTCATTACCAGAACCAAAAACTGGAGGAGGAAAGGGATACTGCTGCATCATTGGATTTTCATTTCTGTAAGGTTGCCGGAACACTGGAGACTCATGACGTATTCTGTTGTCTGAATAGTACAGCTGCGGTGGTCTCATTTGAGGTCTTAAATATCCTCGAGGTCCTGATGGTGGAGGAAACGGAACACCAGAGAACTGTCTGTCATGGTACCCCCTTGAATAACTTGAAACAGGCTGTTGCACTGGCTGATGAGCTCCTTCATACTCATCTTTAAAACAAAAAAAAGTTTTAGTATTTTGGAAAGTTTAAGTTTAGTCCTCACAAACCTTTGAAGAATCACTTCTGTCTTCAAAAACAAACATAAATACCTAACCTGTATTGAGAGAGCTTACTACAGTGTACAGTCAGGTCTGTTTTAAAATCATACATCAAAAGTTGAAGTCAATGAAATTGGAAGAGTAACCTTTTCAACAATACTGACAAGTAAAACAAAGAAGTACTGGCAAGTCTACTGTTTAGTAATTAATCTTGACTTATTGGAGTAATATAGAAAGAATGATCCTGAGGGTTGCAAATTCAGTCATTAAGAAGGAAACTTCACGTTCTTCCCCTCTGGGCATTTTCACTTGCATTAACAAACCATGCAAACACAAACTACAAGTATTTTGGAAGCTTCAGCTTAAGACCAGATTTAGCAACAACACACTACAAAGATCAGCAGTCCTTATTCCCATCTTTAGTTTTTCACATTTTCATTGTGCTGCAAACTACTACTGGACTTATTCAATATTAAGCATGTAAGGATATTTCCTTGTATGTCTTCCAAAATTTGTAGTGTTAAGATCCATGTGCTTATAGGTAGGACAGAACACACTATTTTACTTAGCTAACTACTATTCAAATATCTCCTGCAAACGTGGTGTCAAAAGTCATCTTAGTAACAACTTACTACTGAAGACATATCTAGGCAGATGTATGACAAAGACGTTTATCATGTTTAAAGCCGAGGTACCAGGCACTGATTACACTAAAGCGATGTACATCTTTCAGACCCGAGTTGGCATTACAGCAGACACAGGACAAATGGTTTCAACTCAAATTTAATAAAATTAACCAACTCTATCAGGAAAAAAAAAGTCAGACCTAAATCTTTAACCAATTAACTTCCAGCATTCATCTTTGAAAGATTTTTTTTTCCTGTACAGGTCACACTGTAAACATACATTTAAGGTTCATAATGAATGTGCAGCCAGTTTATATGAATGCTGTTGAGAGTATTAACGACATCCATTCTACAGAATTGTGTAAGGACTACATGAAGAGCATTTCAACATTACAAAAAGTTCCAGGGAGCTGCTAAGATATCCAAAAGGCTATAGAATTTAAACAGAAACATGATCTCAAAGATTTTTAGGGTTAGAAATGCAAAAAGTATGAAAGTACATAACACCACAAAGTCACTGAATTTGAGTAACTTATCTGGACCTAATCGTTGGTGCTAGATTACACAAAACAATTTCATCTGTAAAAAGCCAGATCCGCAAAGACAGTTAATACCAAGATTCCTAACTATTTTCATGGGGGATTAGGACCTTTGATTCCTTTGCTGCATCCAGCCCTTTGGGAAGCACCCGTGAAATTACTTCATGTTCTTTTTGTTCTTATCAAAGACTATAATGAGGAACAATTTTTAGTATACCCAGAGTTGTACGGAAGTGCAACCATGTAGAACTCCAGCTGAGACTGAGTTTGTGCTCCAACTCAACAGCTGTCCTTGCTGTTGAATTCCATAGCCAGAAGTAAACCGCAAGTAACATCAACTTTAAAACGTGTTATTTATGAATAACACACACAGTAAATCATAACTCATACTTCCTTGAAACACTGAGAAAGCTCATCCTGTTCTGTTCTCAGTTATGTACAGTAGCTCAATTCAGTAACAGCCTCAGCAAGCCCTATGAAAGACAGGTCTGCAGTAGGCTGGCAGAATAAGGACATGCTGGAAAATAAGCCTTATGCAGTGCAGATAAGCAGAAGCCAGGAGAGAAAATAACCATCAGCTATGAAAGAAGGGATGAACTGTACACAAAGGAAAACAGTTAAAAGGACAGCTGCTGACCTACAAGCTGAAAAGAGGTTCAGTGGTGGTGCCATGCCTAGCAACTGTACTAAAAAGCAGCAAACTCATGGCACAAGTCAGTCCAAGAAAGATTTGTTCAATGGTATGACTAATAATGATTTTTTTCAATGGAAAACCAATGCACAGCAAAAATGAAGCAGACAGAAGCAGCAAACTGATATGCAAGCTATAGCAGAAAAAGAGTGGAGGTGGGTCAGCAGTATTTAAAAGGAAAAGTAGAGAAAGCACAACAGAAGCAGATCAGTAATATCAAAGTAAGATGGAATTTAAAATTTTCAGCCAAAATGACAAAAATGTTTTTGTTACTAGAGACACAAGACAGGACATAGGAAAATTCAGTTATTGCAAACAGCACAGCTGCAAACATACACATGCAAATGATCTGTCAACAGCAGGAAAAAGCAATGAAGAACAGTGTGTATACTATGAAAAACTACACAGTTCACTAATCTATTCCAGGTTTGTTTATCTAATGACTATGATAGGTGAACAGCGGTTCTCAGTGGGCTAAGACAGGTAGTTATTTTAAGGAGAGGTATTAATATGCCTTGGGTGAAAAAGAGCTTCCTTTTCAGGAAAAGGAAGAAATTCCCCATTGACGACTGGCATACTCTCCCTGAATCTCAAAAAAATGGGTTTCCAAAAATCATACATGACTCTCCTTTATCTTCTCCCTGCATTCAACAGAGTAGGTTGAACTTTGGCCACAATGACCTCTGCAATAAGCAAGCTCCAAATTCTGAAAGGTGGCGTGTGCTCTATATCCTTGCTGTGTATTAGCTCACATCTATCTTAGAGGCTTTGAGTCTCCTCTGGCAACTATCCTGCTCTATACTATTTCTTTCTCAGTCTAATGGAAAAAATATACTAATTTTCCTTAAAAGGAAGGAACATAGTCACAAATTCAAACACTCGACTTTGAAAAGTACACAAACATCAACTGTATGAAAACTCAATTTTTAAGATAAACTGTATGAAAAGCACAATGATATCTAACAGATGAAAGCATTCTCCCGTAGTATTCACTCACCTGATGTATTTGTTTCTGATCTGAATTTCTTCCTTCCTTGATTTTGAGGCTTCTTTTTCCTTTGTTTTGCCTCTCTCTCTTTTTCATCATCACTGTAGTCCAAGGCCTGGTTAAAAAAAGGATAACAAAGCCATTAAAATATAAAGAAATGTACAAAGACCTTCAGTTCTAGCCATAAATCATTATTTAGAAAACATTCCATCCTGCAGTCAGCTTCAAAAAAATACTGAAGCTGCACTTTCCTGTTTTACATTCGAAGAGCCATCATATGTTCAGCTGGCTTCTCAACAATCAGAACCTTCACACTCCACAAATTTCTCAGAAGACAATTAGACAATTCTCAGTTATTCCTTCCAATTTTTCTAAAAACAGCAACATTCAAGCACTGAACATACTTCTGCCTTGAAGTTAGTAAGAAAAAGATAACTATTGTATGACACACAACAGATTTAGGCACACATCCTTTTTCATGAATACCTTTCACAGCTTACTGCTAAGAACTGCAGTGAAGATTTTCAGAACTTACAAGCAATTCAACAGAAGTCTACCAAGGATTCTATTTTGCTCTTCCCCATCCAACCCAAAACAAACAATTCACCTAGTTCTCACCAAAATTAAGAGGAAGAGAGTAATATAGCAGTAGCTGAGTGAAACTCTGAGGAAGCTGGCTAGTAATTACCAACAAAAATCTTGCAAGGGGCTACATGTTATTTGAAGTGCAGGTTAGGTGAATTAAAATATGTATTATTTTAATTATGTAAGATTATTTTTATGACCAACAATGAACTCAGCAGTTAAATTTAACTACATTAAACATACTACAGAAAATTAAAATGCATTGACAATTTTAGATTAGTGAGATTCTACTAATGCTATTGAAAGCTGGACAAGAACAGTAATGTTTTTTCAAAGGAATTTTCAATTTTGAAGAATGTCACAATTTACAATAGACTCAATGCCACTGCAACATTTTGTTCCCATTATACAGTGTTTTATTACCTTTAGAACCCTAGCTTACACGTAGAACGAGAACTTACATGTAGAATGAGATGGAGTCATTAATGGCAGCAAAGAAATCTGTCAGCATAATTAGTTGCCTGAAAGACAGCTCCCTTGTGTGACTAAGGGGGTAGGTATGGGTTGTGCCCTTCACCCCCAGTCCCAAAAGGAAAGTTTTTACTCTTTCCTGATGTATCGCTTCAGAGCACGCATTTAAAAGAACCCAGCACGGATACACTGCTAGAAAAAAACCAACCTAAACATTAATTCCGAATACAATTACTTCCTCTTCTGCATAACTGGATTACATTCTTACACTCAAAAAAGCCACAAGGAATACAACAGTACTACATACCACGAAGTAAAATCTTCTACTAGCTTCTGCATTTTTCTAAGGACTAAATACATCGTCCTCCAGCAGAACAGAAGTAACAAATGACAGGTACCTTCTGCTGCTACCTCATTTTCATGTGACATTCCATAAAAGCTACCTCAGAGAAGTCGCAGTTATCTCCTCCTGCTGACCATGCATTATCATCCTATAACCCCAAAGACAAGGCCTAGAGAAATTGTACTGCTGAGTCTACAGCTAAAGTAGGCTAATTACAAGCCTGTGGCGAAAGGAACACTTAATCCATACCTTAAAAAAGGTAACAAGCATGAAAGACCTAGCCAGGATTAAGTTAAGGTTCATGGAAAAATACAACTTCACAGCATCAAAAGAACTGACTCCAAAACTCCATGCAGTTCACTGTGGGAGCTTGCCAGACAAGCTATGGAATCAACTTCCAGCTGAGGGCTCTGAAAGAGCCTGGCTCTATGAGACAATTTCAAGCATCAGTAGCATAAAGTTTAATCTGCACCCCTGTCAACAGCTATTGCCTTCAAAGCAAAAGCTACTTTCTACCAGCTCATCAGCTGTCACAACCTGGTTATCTCAGAGTAAACTAACTACTACAACTATCCAAAGATGAGCCTAATTAAGGATTACAAGATGTTGTGTGTTGTTTTCTACAAAATAGTAAGCATGCACATCACTAAGTCAGAAAGGTGTCACAAAAACCAATTAGGTTGCCCATCCTTGCCAGCAGTGATTTCTTTCAAATCTCCTTCCTTTCTTCCTATCATGAAGTACAGCAAAGTTCCCTTGGTACTTTCAGGTTCTAATGCCCAAAACCACCAGAGTATCATCTTCCAGAAAAAATCTTTTAGTAAATAATTATCAACTTTGGAAAAAACACTGAATCTGTATCTGCTAAAGACTTGACTGCTTCACTATACAACACAGCCAGATTTTAAAGTTACTTAGACACCCACAAATTCAAATTAAGCATTTACATGCTTACCTCCTGAATAGCTTTAAAATGTAACTATGAAACAAAGGAAGAGCTTACCATTAACGTATAAGCACATTTTATATCATCACCAGAAAGCTAGGCTTAGCCAAAAGTATACACAGTCTTCAGTGCTCTGCCAGTCACATACCTACAGTCTAATTCTGTGCAACACTTCTAATTCTCAAGTGATAATTCTTGGTGAGATGTCTTCCCAACAAAGGAAGGAATCTACATTCAGAAGTGTTAAACGAGCATTCTTTGAGAGAAGTTAACACTGCTCAACTTAATTCGGTTTGTGGGAAGAAAAAGTATTTCAAAATCCACCATCCACACCACACTAAATAATGTTCTGGATTGACTGATACATCATCACAGGATCTATCTTCAAGCCTTATAAAAGCTCACATCAAATCTCTCCGTCAAGCCAGAACAATGAACCAGGATAAGGACTGTTAATGCAGTATTGCTTAGAACAACAACAACAAAAAAAAACACAAAAACCCACACCCATGAACAACTAAAAGCTCTTTCCTACCTATAGTTTATATTAGGAACCATACACTGTGGAACTATGCTCACCTGTCAAGCTTTCATAAAATTCAGAAAAAGCAGTTCATTTTAGATCATTTTAGGACACTATTCAAGGCTTCTAGGACTTTCAGCTATTTTGTATAAGTTAGGCTTAACGTAAAAATTGCATGGAAAAATGAGAGCTTTAAGCCAGAAAAAAATCAAGTGTCATGAAGACATCAATAAAACCACCATTTGCAACTGTTATTAAAGAGGAGAATAGTCATGAAAAATAACAAAAAGTCAGTTAAAGTGGTGTTAAAGACCACTAGACAGAAAGGCTGGTCACTGAAGAAGTCATTGGAGATCCTACAATAAGCGATGGTCGTGAAGAGCTCTTGCTTCTGTATCATCATACATGACTGCCTTTGTATGGAAAAAGCTCATCTCCTCTTGTTACACTGGCACTTTAATAGGAAACAGTAGGGAAACCTTAACAAGGAGCCATTCAAAGAATCCAACAGAAGAGGTGTCACATTAATTTAAGAGCTTAACATCCAATCTTGTAGAGTACCAGGAGACCTTTAAATACAAAGGATTGGTTATGGCAGGGTGAAAGGCAAAGCTATAGTGAAAGCACAGCAAAGACAAAAATGCCCTAGCAGAAGCAAAACTACCTGGCAAGGTAATAGTTTTTGCTACTCAAATTTGATCATTCAGGTTGCCAAACACGTTTTTGAAGAACTGGAGAAACTGAGAATAAAGATACATATATTCCAAACTGCAAAAAGCAAGTGAAAAAAAAGGTAACTAAATCTCTCTCCGCTGGCTGGTAGGCCTCTCCAAGAAAAGCAGATGCTCTTTACAACACAGGAAAATGTTATATAAAACTCCTGTCTACATAAAAAATAAACTGCTAATTAATCACACTGCACAGAATGTTTTCTATGTACACTTTCAAAAACAAAACAAACTGTATATACTTACTTCAGGTGGCGGTTCTTGGTCATTCTTCCAAGATGCATCTGACCCCTTCTCCCTAAAAGGAAAAAACATAAAAAGTTAAACAATCAAGAAGTAAGATGTTATACGGAGGATATGAAACATCTCATGTTTCAGTCATGTTGTAGTAACGTATTTCAGGTTAAGAAATAATTTGTATGAAAACTGTACTGTAGCAAGTAGGGTAATACTTTCTTCAAGACTTATCTCGTATACCAGGAGTTACCTGTTTTTAAAGAGGCATTTGTTTTTTCCCACATTATTTCTAAACAAACAGTAATGTATGTGTCAACTTGGGCTTCACCAGACATGCCACTTGAAAACACTTTCCTCTGAGTAGACAGAACACTTCAGACAGCTAATATTAAGCAGCGACCAGTATCCTCCCAACACATCCTTTTAAACCTAAATTGCTTGAATGAATTGGGACAGGTCACCCTTATACCCTTATTTTGTTTTCACAACACATCTCCAGTTGAAAAGAGCAAAGAATTTGTCTAGGAGGACATGGGCTTCAAGCCCATCTATCGCAAAGCAAGTTCAGAATCAAAACCCTAGGCTTGGCTTACAATTCTAGTAAGACAGCATTAACTAGATAATCAGTTAATAAAGATGGTTGTAAAAATAAAATTAAAATGTAAGACAAAAGATATGTAAAGAAGCAAAAACAACTCTCAAAAAAAGTTCTTGCCCAACAAGAATTTTGAAGTGGTGCCATTTATTTCTCTCACCACTTTAAGAACTCCATTAAAAAATCAATTCATTTCATTGATCAGTAGCAACTTTGGAACAAGTTTAAATTAGAAGTCTGTCAAATATGCTTCTTGAAAATTAAATATATTTTGGTCTGTAATTTCAAGACAATCTTTACTTATGCAAACTAAACAAAATGCTTAAATGCATACTTGTAAATTGTAGCCATGTAAGTTTAAAAAAGTGTTCTATATGAAATACCTACAACCAATGCTCTAATAACCGAGTGTTACGTAATCAGCAAGTCAACAAAAATCAAGCTACAATAGGAACATCAATGTACATGACCAACTCTAAGCAGCCTGGACTTAAACAGACACGAAAGACAGCCCAAGAGAATACAGGCAACTCACCTGGAGGTACTTTGTTTCTCAATCCCTACCCATAAAACTGAAGCTCAATCTTTATGTATAGTTAGAAAACCTTGAAGACAACACCACTGTGATTACCAGGAAAACATCTCAGTATGTAACCCATTAATTTCTAGGCTTTAGAAAACACTCTACCAAGGCAATGAAGAAAGGAAGAATATATATTACGAATTAACTTCATTGTTTCTTCCTCTCACCTTGTTATTTCAGGGTAATAAACTCCCTCCAGAAATACCAGAGCATAAATAAGACTTCAAAACCTGTGGTAATTAGGCAATATGTAGTACTACTAACTGCAAAATTCACGTCTTAAGTTTTCCTAATCTTAAAGTAGCTTATCTCACTCTGCCAAGGCAGCCTTCACTGTTTCAGCAAAACAAAACATTTTCCATGGTTTGGGATACTTAATCTCCTACAAAGAAGACGATACTAATTCTTAGATTTCTGAATTCAGGTACTGTAAGATCTAGAAGTCTAACAAAAAGGTGACTCATAGGAATCATGAAAATACGTGAGCTTCTTTAGAATTATTGTGTTTCAGTCAATGCAGGCAAAAATCCACACATTACTTTTAGTAAGTCATTTTGCATTCAAGAAAACTTTGCACTATCTACTAAATACTGATACTTCCATTATCTTTAACGCATAAGGCCTGTTCACACCACTGCAATTTTGCACAATGCAAGCAGATCTTAAAAAAAGCTTCAAACTTAAGGTTTTTTTAGATCTTAATTCTGATTGCTTTCCATTTCAAATCACCACTACAGTTCTGAGTAGCATTTTTTAAAACTTTCAGCTGACAACACTTCACAAACCAATCTGCAGAGCAAAGTAATCTAATCAAGAGCAGGAAACAAAATCACTGGTCATCAAATCTGTAATCCACAGTCCAAAAGCCCTACCATGAAGCACTGACTGAAGCTGAGTTTTTCTACTGTCCATGCCATCTTGGTTTCTTTATATAGATGTTACAGCAGAGATAAGACATGGAAATTGTTTATCCGTTTCCGCTGGCAGGACCTATCCTACCTGCCTTGTGAAAAGGCAACTTCAACAGATAGTATCAATGGTGTCACAAGAACTTAAGAACCTTCACTGACAAAATACATCAGAAATAAAAGTTTCAGTGAAATAATACTGAAACGGTACCTGGTTACTTTGGACTAGACACATTGATCATTTTTATGCAAGGCAAGAAGCAAGGTCTGACACATTGCTCAACTGCCGTGATAAGACATGAAAGTGTGAAACATCTTACCTAGTGTTTAATTTTGTACCACGTATGATAGTCAAGTATTACTGAAATAATACAAATAGTTCCCAAAACTACTTGCAAAACATGCAACAAATTAGAAAACTAGTCTCACATCTCAGACGCTGAGTTTGGCCTACAGTTATTCATGCAGTAAGCAGATGATTAAGTCTGTGCAACTACTGTGCTCAGTAACAAAGTTTACTAGCACAAATCAAAGACCAACTGGCTGCAGAAGAACAAAGCTTTCTCACTCTACTGCTTCGATCTATTTTAAATGTCTCCACTGAAAGTGATGTATATTTTTCTTTAAATACCTGTTGCTTTCAAAGAAAAAAGACTTGCAGGCCTTGCTATGTCCTTGATCAATGAAAAAATTCAGTAAGAATACTGGCAGAAGTTGTAATTAACGCAGACACCAAGTGTTACATTTTTTTCTGCGATAGTAGGTCACATGAGAACTAATCCTAACAAATAGACTTAGTCACATGTGTGACAGAACTTAAAACCTATAGTTATTTCAGACATTTCATTATCAGAAAATTAACGTTTTGCCAACAGTTATTATGCCCTATTTTTTAGTCCTTGTCTTTGAGTCCTCATCTTTGAGATGGTAACAAACCATACTCATACATCCTACTTTCCTCAGGTAGACTAATACTATGAAGAAGTTTCTGAACATCACCCTACGTTGTTGCTCAAATCCACCACTACCACCAAATCTACAGTAGGTCATTTTCACACAGAGTTGTTCTCCATCTGCACAACTTATTTTTTGATAATTAAATTTAAATTCTGGCCTTTAAATAAAAATACTAAAATTTTAAATCGTTCAGAATTCACAGAAGTTTAAAATGAAGTATTAAACCACATTAATGAAACCACTAAAGCATCTGCAGAACAACAAAATCCAAACAGTTCAGCTTGCCAAACCCATGTACATGTAGGAGAAGATACAGGTAGAGGAAATATCAATGAAGGTTTTTCAAAAAAAAAAATCTGGTTATATTTTAGGTAATAGTGACTAGAACAGAATAAAAACTTTTATTACTGAAATTTAGTAACTTTATTATATAAACACCTTAGAAGCCTATAGTTTACAGCTATTCTAACTGTTCTGAGAAGTCAAACCATACAACCCAGTTATTACTACACAGCTGAGAACACCTAAAAAAAAGTTTTTGTGTCAGGCTTAATCCTCCAGTTTTTCACTCAAGGCTAAACTTTGATTCAGCATTTTCAGCTACATTAAAAAAAAGTTATAACCAGATTAGAGAAGATGTGCTACTTACTGTCTCAGTTTCTCTGCAAATATATACTGGGTGAAGTCCTGCACTGATGGAGCAAAATACATGTTATCTTGCACATTAATACTTTTTTCTTTGATATGCTCAGGGCTGTTAAATCGTAACACATAAAAGGGATGCATAACAGGACCAAATATCTCAAATATCTGAAACAGACAGAAAAAATCAGTTTTAAATACATCACCAAGATTAGTTAAATAATTTGATCATAAACAGCTATGAAGCTTTAACATAATTTGCATTTAAGAATTGATGTGTTTTTAAATTGCAGCATCAAATCAAGTTATTCTCATATTTTAGCTTTTGACCATATTCGTTTGACGGAGTATTTCCCCAGCTACTGTTGAAGTTTTAACTTGGAAAGGTTTTTTTCACATGCTGATACTGCCTTCGCCCAGCCAACTGCACTGCTTTCACTATCTGTTTCCTTCACTTTAGTAATCTTTCCTTTTTTCAGACCTCTATTCCTCTCTCTCGATTATGCTTTCAAATCTGAGCAAATCAACACCTGAACAATCTCCTGGCTGTTTTACTCCTGAAGTCCAGCTCTATAAGATTCCTTTATGTTAGTTCCCATGTCTTTTCAATGGAGAACAGAATTCTGAGATGTATGGGACACCTCCAATTTGTTTTCCAATGTTCCACTCACATGTAGTACAGACAAATATTCTGGTACTGACAGTTCTAGGTGATGACTTACTTTCTCCATAGCGTATACAGAATTCAATGTAATATCCCTATCAGGAAACATTCTTCTTAAAGCACATACTGGCCTAAACCTGTAACACCGGAGTACATATACATAACTATTTCTGTTTTTTCCTGAAAGTCAGCTTTAATTTCTCCAATCTTTGCCTCAAGTCCTGGCAATAAAAGAGCACAGATTATTATTAAAGCAACCTCTATCTCCCATATGCACTCTTTTCAAATGGCAGAAATTCATCACACATTGTCATTCTATATGGATGCAATGAGTTCCAGGCTTGGAATTTTTAAGATTAAAAAAAGCAGATGACTACAGAACCAGAAGCACAAAGAAAAACTATGCATAAATGACATGCTGTCTTTCATTTAGTTGACTCAAACACTAGCTGTTGCAAAGTAATACTTTTAATTTTAGAGTAACAGGTTTTTATGCTTTACACACACACCTTTCCTGCAGCTTGCCGATCTTCTTTAAAAATTATGCTTTCCTCATTTATTGGAGGTAGGCCTCTCAGAGATTCAATTATTACTACAATGGGAAAAAAAAGCAATTAGAATTATGTTTCAGGAGCAGTATGTACTTAATTGCAAGGAAATAAAATCACACAATTATTTATAAACTAAATGTCAGAGCTTCACCCTACAATTCTTGCACACATGCAAAATTTCTTACAATCATTTAAAACATTCTCCAGTGATATGAGTGAGAAGATTTACACTGGTTTATAGAATTATTTTTCTCCAGAGCTGGAGAAAGAAAGGACATCACATGTCAGATACAAAAGAGAGGTCTCAGATACATATATGTGAAATACCTGTTGCATTTCCTCAGGCTGTTTCTTAATCGAGTGCACAGCAGCAATAATTTGTGGGGGAGGCTGTGGTTTGTTTTTTTTTGTGTATGGGAGTGTAGATGCATGTGCATATTCTGCCTTAATACTCCAAAAAAATAATCCACCAGAAAAAAAGAATAGAGATAGCTATTAATTCCCCCAGTAAGTAAAAAAAAGATGCCAAGCAGGGCAATCACTGCAGTAACCAGGAGCGTCATTTATCATTTCTGTATACAGATATGCAATTTGAAATATTTCTGCACTTTAATGTCATACAGTAGTCTCATACTACATTTGGGCCTAATTCATGATTAATGATGGTATGAGTGGTCAAACTGAGCAAGTCGTTCTAGCACCTTAAAAGATGAAACACTTAGGAGACTTACGTACTTAGAAAGGGACAGAGAAGTATGCTTTTCCTGTGTTAAATACACAATTTGATGATATACAGGCTATGAATCAACTTTATCTTTAGATTTTCCAGATTCGAAGAAAAAGAGCTTACTCTTTACTGGAGTCTTTAGAATACTTCACTCTCATTTTTTTCTGTTTTGCTTAAGAAAACAAATATTGTCTTCCTTTACATTCAGTAGAAATTGCACTTAAAGCTGTCAGCGGTCTAGGAGCATCACACTCAAAAATTCTGATTCTGAAGGTAATCTTCTCCACCTCTAGAAAATAATGCTCAATTAACCATTTTCAATTCTTCTCGATCATCAAATATTCAAGCACTTAGCATCACTTTAAGACTCCTCCAAAAACTAACAAAATCTTCTAAACTTACGTAACAGAACTTAAAGCAAACACCTCCTCAAGCGAAAACTCCTAAAGCTCTGCTGCTATTTCGATCTGCAAACGTGATATGCCAAGCAAGCCTGTGACAATGCTACAGACTTCACAGTTTACTGGATTTTGTGAGATTTGGAAATCACTTTATTTTTTTGTCTACCTATATGATAAAATATACAGCGAAAGAAGCCAGTATGTTGCTTAATTCTCATGAGAAATATATCCTACAAAAAAAAAAGGCGAAAACACATTTGACCTACAGTTCCCCCTACCCTAGCCCACCAAAAACCTTTAGCTTCTATACTCTCCCAGGACCCCAGAATGCAATCCTAAGGCAGGTTTGCTATACATATACACCAAAGCTGTTTACTTTCCAGGCTACAACCCAGACAGGGAATTTTTCTGTTAAGCACCTTGAAGCAAAACACAGCAAAAGTTCTGTTAAATGTTGACACATTGAACAGAAGTTAATGTTCACCAAAAGAACTACCATCAACTACTGTGAAGCACACATTAACCTATGTTTTTCTTCCCCTGAATTGACTTCATAGTATGCCCGCTTACAGACATCACCACACTGCAGATTTTATCAAAAATCTCTACTGTTTTCTGTAACAATCTTCCAAGTATAATCAAAGGGACAGAAGGAGTTCAGGATACTGATTACTGTGCTAATAGTTTTGCAATTTCCAAGTCTTCAACACACGTGTACCAGATACAAATTTGGTATACACAGGTTTCAATTTAGTTCAAGAATCAAAAACAACCCACAGTTAGTTGACAGAATCCCTGATTTGGCCATAAACCAATTGAAATTGAGGCCTCTCAGACTCCTATTTCCAGAAGAACTGAAAAGAAAACATGTAGATAGAAGAAGTCACAAAGCAAGGCAGAAAAAGCAGGAAACAACATATATTGGGGTTTTACTACACATAGACCTTTACTTCATATTTGTTTACTATTCTGTTTTCTAATGTTCACCAACCAACGTAAAATCAGCAGTGCATACATTTCAGTTACACAAAGCAGAATGCAGATTCAAGAAGTCACCTAGCAGTATACAGACAGGATGTCTATAGAGGTTCTATTCACCACTAAGGATTGGAAATTGAGGACAATTTTCAAAACCGAAGTCTTTAAAAGTAATTTCATTTAAGCATTCACACTTTAAACCTAAGGTAAGAATAGCTATAAACTATCTCTTGCTTATTTATCTTTTAAATTCTTTTCAAACTATCCTTTCAGCTGAAAACAGCCCTCATTACTATGAATAAATGAGAACAGAGGAGTAAAACAGAACAATAATGGCCAGACAACTACCTTCTATTCTTTCAAGACAGCTTCTGGTCAAAGATTGAGATGAACTCTAACCAACAGCAACAACAAAATTGTAGATGAATAACCTGTGTTGCCTGGAGTCTTTTACAGTGTAAGAATTTTTAATAGCAAAAGATATTTGCTTTATTCTTTTGTTTCCCATTCAACATAAATATACTATTTTTAAATTTACAATTCTCCTAGACAAATTGCTTTAAAAGCAGTTCAAGCAGCATGGAGCACTTCAAATAAGCTTAAATACAAATACACTAAGGAAGTTTCATTAATAGCAGCTTCTGCGAAACTTATTTCACATCCCAAAAACTGAGGTGCCAGGTATAGCTGAAAAGATCCCTAACTGCATACTGCCTACAGCCAAGCGTACATCTATTATGTGTCTCAATCTCATTAAGCTTACCCTCCAGCATCTATAAATCATGTTAGTCATGCTGTCCTATGACTCTATGACTGCTGATGCTGGCAGCCTGCATTTGGTCAAGGTGCCAGAAATGGGATGAACCTGTGGGGGGGCGCAAAATGATGAACCTACTCAAACTACCAATTACCCAACAGATGCCGCTATATTAAGTCTTTTCTGCTCTTATCTATTAAGAAGGAAGCACTTGGAACTGTATTGTATAGTACCTTTGCTTTCACTTACACACCTTCTGTATCTTCAGAGGTAATTCAAATATAGCATTTACAACCTTTGGATATCAAAATACTGCAAATACTCAGTCTTATTGTTGCCAGGATTAATGCAAAGGCCATAACACAAGGTGAGAAAAGGCTTTTTATTCAAGTTAGAACATTGAAGTTCCACAAAAGCATGTGCAAACAATACTCATTTAGTAGTAATCTGTCCATTAGATCAGTTCTCATTTGGTAACCTGCTGCCCCTTTTCTGAACAAGTGCAGGAAATCAACAGAAATGTTTAACAGCACTATCAAACAGAATGCTGCAGTACTGAAACTTTGGAGGAACAATTAAGTACGCAACTAATGTACAGATAAACACAATTTTAATTTAAATGTAAACATATTTTGCCTACCTAGCTGCTCAATGATACTGGAAACTGTCCCAAAGAGCTTCAGTTCAACATTATCAGGTAGAATTAAAGATAAGTCTTCAACTGGAGGCAGTTCCTGAAAATACGAAATCAATGTTCAGAATATAATCTTGTCATACATTCACCGCTTTGTTGCTACATAAACTTGACAATCAGAAAAACCTCCTAGCATTTTGAAGATGTCATTAAAAATCTAGTTTGATTCGTCTTTCAGAATAATTCTAAATGAACTCATCCTGGGGGAATGTCACTTTTTAAGACATACTTTCTATTAAGACAGTACTCCGTGTATTTCCATTGCAACTGAAGTAGACATCAATTTTATTCAAATGGATAAAGCCAGCAACGGATAGATGTTTTCTTCATTTCTTCATATTTCTGTCTTCTTAACTAAACAAATCACTTTCAACATACAATTAGATAACCAGTAATCACAAAACAGACAATTTAGTGCCTTGACTTCAGACCAATACAAAGGATGTCAAGACATCTTTAGCTGAAAGTTCTATTTGGTGGAGGATAATCAGAGAGCAGCTTCAAGAAAAGTGCAGAACTTCAGCTACACAGATGAGTACCACACAGAGAATACACAAAATTTTAAACTTTGCCTTTGATAGCAGATTTTAACGCTTGTATTTGAACTTGAACACCAAACTCATCATTCACCTCCAATGTACTCAAACTAGTATTTCTCCGTATGTTACACTCCCGTTATTTTGACTATATGGAATAAAACCTATGGGCAACTAGTGTAAGTTACCTTCAACATCATCTGAATTCGGAAAAAGAGTCCAAATTTTAGCAGTTAATTGTACTTCTAGAAGTTCATCTCCAGAAACAGAAGAGCTACCAGCAGAAATAAAGTTTGCCTCCAACAGAAGAATCTTATTCTGTCTCTCATCAAAACTTCACCTTATCTTCATTTCTCGACAACCAACCTGAGGCCAAATCTTTTCTGTATTATATAACATAGCATCAGAGCCAATACACACAAATTTAGAAACACTGCTCTCTTCTACAAGACGGTGAGTTTTGTAACAGTAAGGAAACTTCACTGTTAAGACTAAACTGAGTCATGGATGCTAAAGCAAAGGCCAAACACCAGAAGGAACAAAGCTAAAATTTCGATTGTGACTCTCAAACTGAAAAACTGTGCCACCTATCCTACTACCCACAGTATCTGCCCATCCTGTACATCAAAGCAGAAAGTTTCTAAAACAGTTCCACTAAGACTCCTTAGTGGGTGCAGGTTTTTCCCCTACGCACATATTCCAGTTAAATACTTTTTTTCCTCCAATCTTTGACCCATGCCTTTGTCAGTCACCTGCTGCTGGGGACTTTTGGGGGGACAGATTTATCTCCCACAAAAAAATAAAAAGCATTACATTTTTAACAGATGCATTTTAATTTTAAAATCCTATTTCCTCTAATTTACATTGGCCAATCTACAACATCCTTACACAAAATAATTTTAACGCTGTACTGTAGCTTAGTAGAAGATACAGTAAATAGTTGCTAGAACTTCAGTTCTTATCAACTATCACTGGCAGAAAGTTACAGCTTTGATCAACCAATTAAATGAACCTAGCCTGGGGTCAGTAGTTAAAAGGAAAATGAATTTTTGTAATCACTTGGACTTGAAGGTAGAAGGCTAACAAGATGAGAACAGATCAACAAAGCATTTTCATATTAACATGAATTTCATTTAGATCAACAATTGAGATCAAAGGTAAATAAAACCTGCTAACTACATCCATTTGAGCAGGGATTTCTGTTCAGAAGTCCAGCTCTGTAAAAAAAAAAAAGTCAATGAAGCACTTATAATGGTTCTATTATTACCAGACCTCAAAACGTCTCAGAAGTACACATAGGCAGGAATTGCTCTGTTTTTTTTTTTGAAAACAAAGCATTATGTTTCTCAATCTTTGATTAGATTTAGGGGTAGAAGAACACCCTATCAGCTTTTCTTTACTCCAAGTGTCTCTGGATAAACAGTTAAGAATTTAACACAACACACTCCCATCTCCTGTTGCTGCTATGCGTGTCAACGATTTCCAGTCATCTAGCACCACATTACAAACTCTCACAGACCACTGAGATCAAAGATAATTTTGATCTAAGCGGTATTTGCTCAGAGTTTTCACACACATTTCTAATCATTTCACACTCTTTTCTGGACTTGCTTTTAATTCCAGAAGTTTTATTTATTTTTTTTTAATAAAGGGAACAGATCTACTGTATGGAGAACGTATGTTATTAATGTAAAGATTGTCTACAAGGTATTTTATTATCATTTTATTCATAATCCATTACAAATGATGTATAGTTATGCAGAAACTGACTTCTTTTTATAGATGTTAGCTGTAATTTTATACAAATATGAACCTAAAATGAGCTGTGTACCTCACTTCAGAGGCACCTTAATATACCAAAAAGAACACATTGTACACTAGTAACTGTGCTATATATATGAACTAGTGTAAAAATGTACATTCGATCACTGGGTTGGGTTTATTTTTTTTTGCAACTTGAAAATATATCAAGTTGAATTATTTACAGATAAGCTACTTGAAGAAATGTTAAAGGACACCACTTTTTACTTACATCAAGAGGCAACTCGTCTTTTGTTTTAACACACTGTCTTCTGTTATCCTTCTCATTTGGATGATCATCTTCATCAGACACTGTTGATGAAGAAGAACACGAAGAGGAGGAGGATGTAGTTGATGAACTGTCTGAATCTGTGTCACTAAATGAAACAAATTTGGGAGTTAAAATACGGACTCCTACATGAAAGTTAAAAAAAACACCTACATCATACATCAGTCAACTACCTTTGGACAGCAGGCATTTTTCTTAACTGTATAATAAGACCTGCAATCCTTCCTGATCCAACAGCTCACTGGAGAAGATCACTAAAAAGCTGAGAAAAGTAATGCTTCAACATTTCAGAGCAAATGCTAACTCTAAGAGCTCGCCTGGGTGCCCACAAGAAGTTTTGAAAGATAACATATTAAGCTACCTACTATAGTTCAGTCACTCTTGCTACACAATCCCAACATTAGCACAATCCTAAGTGAAAGTAAAAAATATATGTAGTTATTCCAACGAATGTATCTTGCAGTATTAAAATTTATTTATATGTATATATATATACATAAAATTTTTGCAGATAAAAGACGTGGTTTTTGTAATTTTTACTGGCATAATAAGTATTTATTGCCCAGGACCCTTAATATTTCAAGCAAAAGGCAAAATAAAAAAGCAGTCATTACTCATGTTCACGTTTCACTTACCAAAAGGTTTCCTTCCTCACGAGTTGGAGGGAGAAACAAACACACAGAACAGTCAATCCTGTTGACTGAAAACACTACTTACAAACCTTTAACAAACACACACTGAGACAAACATTTGTAGGCTTGCACCTGTGTTTTAGTACCCGATCTGACAGTTATAGTGTAGGATTTAGAAGCAGGAAAAAATAAAATACAGAAAACACTCCCGTCTAGATATTTTAATATTAAATCACCTTCTTAACAAGCGCATTGATGGCTTTCAATTATCTGTTGTTGCAGTTTTTCTAACAATTGCTAATAGTAAAGACAACAAAAAGTAACACTTTCCTGACCAGATCCTTTGAAAAAGGACTTCTTGGAACAAAATCAACGTAGCAAAAAGACTACTGAAAATCAAGTAGTGAGGGAAAAAGAATAGAATGAAGTGTAAGAAGAACAGTGAGGTATGTGTTGTAGTTTAAAGTTTTCAGATAAACGTTTATAATGAAGTTATGACAATCACTGCAACAGATTTTGGAAGCAATAAAGACTACAGATGAAGTCCCTACAGTCAGAAAGATTAAGTCAGGAAACTCGCTGATGTACTTCATGATGTTCTAGGACAATCTGAACTGAGCAAACCAACTACTTCCACAATCAAGCTTTACACTATTAAACTGTTAATGAAGCTCAAGTGGAGAACGTTATCCTTCTTAGGCATCAACTTCTGCTAGTTAGAAGAAGCACGTGGCAATCTCACATTATGGAACTACAACAGAAGGCGGACACAAAACTCACTGAAGCTGAGAAAAAGCGTGCAGGCTTCAGAAACTGAAAGGCAGCTTACATCTAAACAAAGTTATCCTTCAGTATGCTGAATCATAAAGCATAGATGAGGGTAGAAGCCGAATCGTTTTACAAAAAACACACCGGTTTAGAACACGCTTTTTGAACGAGATGTAAGCGAGATGTCGGCATTAGAACAGGAGTCAGGTCTGCAGCCGCTTCACCTTAAAATCTACGTTCAGACTTTTTCAGGTGTCTTGTCAGAGAAAGCAGTTTAGAGGCACCCCGAGGGCACCAGGTCAAGCACCACACTCACATGATGGCGGCCCCACCAAGCACGATGCTCTAGAAACCAAGAAACTCGTGTTCTCATTAATTCCTGTGCCGCTGTAGTCGTCGTTTTGGAGGCGTATTAACGGCCGGGGGGCCGGTTCCCGACCCTCGAAGCGCCGCAGGGCAGCGCCGCGCCGTTACCCCGCTCCTAAACTCACCTCTCCGAGTCCGCCGCCACGGCCGGCTGGGAGCAGGACACCGCCTCGCCCGGCGGCACCACGGCCTCATCTCCCCTCTCGCCCTCCCGGGGGCCAGGAGGGCCCGGGGCCGCCGCGCTGGGATCGAACGTGAGCGCCTCCAGCTTCGCCGCCACCTCCCGCTGCTGCGCCTCCACCTCCCGCTGCTGCGCCTCCACCTCCCGCCACTCCGCCATCTCGCCCCGCGCCGCCATCTCGCCCCCCCCGCACACGTGGCCCCTTCCGCTGCCGCCGCCTCGCCTGGGCCGGGCGGGCCCACGGAGGAGCGGCGCGCATGCGCGAGGGGCAGGCGGCCGTCGGCGCCGAGCAATGGCGGGCTCGGTAGTCAAGGCGCTGGGCGGGGTTACCTGGGGCGCGCCGCGGTTGGCCGCCGCTTTTTGGGAGGGGGCTAGGGGCTGCTCTTATAAAGTGGGGGCAGGCGCCGCGGGTTGTGTCGGAATGTCGTGCTGAATGAGTTTTATGATTAAATCGATATTTACCACTGGTATATTAGGCTTGCTCAAAAAGGAAAGTTAGAGTTAAATGTTTCTCTTGCATGGGTGTGTTTTGGGGACCTAGTAGGATGTGAGTCTTAGTAATTCGAATATGCTGACAACACACAGGAGATCCATGTAATTAGAACTTAAAAAGTTGAAAGCTCTACACTATCAACTTTTTATAATAATACCTGACGCTACTACAGTAACCCTATAATAATACCTAGCTCTACAACACTGAACCGCATCCTCAAGATTACCAAACTATTCACCACAACATACATGAGCACTTCTATAGCAGGTTTGTCATAAATACATGCTGTTCCAGAGCCAGAGGGGTTTTTCAGTGTCTATCCTGTGCCTCTCACAACTCTGCAGGGTAGCCTGCTGGTGTACTGGGAGTTTTTCCTCTTGGCACCCTGGGATCTGGCATACCAGGTGTCTGCTCCTGTAGGAGAGAAAAGAGTAATTCCTCCTGCCCTTCCCCATGTTCAGACTTAAAGCTTTGTCCTATGACAGTGACTTGGGAGGCAAAATGCATGCCTTTTATCGAACACAATCCATCCATGGCAAAACCCAAAAGGTGTGCAAAAGACAAGCAACATCTAGAGGTCACTTGGGACTGTGAACCTGCAGAAAAGCCCCTTAAGCCCAGACTCCAAACCACAACTTGACAACCGTACCCCTTTTGCAAACAGTATTTGATCCCAACCATGACAGAGCCTCATCACGCTGTCCTGTGGACTGACTTCCAAATCAAGAGCTAAAGCTGTTTTAACTCCCAGGCAACAGGTGAGCAGCAGAGTGCAATATAATTCTGAGGAGGAACATCATGAATAAAACCGTAAGAGAATTATGTGTGATGAAGGCAGAGTGCAAAGAAGACTGGGATTTGAAAGTATGATGAGAGCAGAGGAGAGTGAAACTCATTTCCCTGTGCATGTTTTCCATGTGATAAACTTCCCCTCCAGCTCTGAGAGAACTCTGTGCTCAGGGCTCAAAGGGTGCTCAAAACAATTCCTTGTCCTCCAGACTGCCTGGGCAATGCTGATTAAAATGCCAAAAGAGTGCTTCACAAATACCCCAAACAGGTTCAAGTGAGCATCTGCCAGGAAATAGATGTCTTCCTGTTGTAGTTCCACTATTTAATCACAACACGACACAGCATACACAAACTGAATTTAGCAGGAAAATTAAGCATATATGTGTATAAAGTAATAAAGCTTTGTTGTTGCTGTTGTTTACATTTATCTAAAACTATATAAGCCAAGCAGAATAGACGATTTAATGTATGTTTCCACAAAAGGCTTAACATCATTGGCAGCTGGTATTTTTTGCACTAAGTGAGGAGCCTGTATACACTCTGTATACAAACAATAGGCAGAAGTAAACTCTCTCATTGCACGATTACTCACGCCACCTTGCCTCATGCCGAAGGAAAAAAAAAAAAGGAGGAATCTTCTTTTCTTCAGTGACTACATTGAATTCCTAAAGATAGGCTGTGTAAGGCACATGGTCTAAATATTACTGCCCTATAGTGTAAGCCCTTTAACAAAAGGGAACTTTGGAAATTCGTACAATTCATACAACATTTAGATGTCAGTTGCACAGTAATTAAATATTGAACATTCATAAAATTGGTTTATATTGAATCTCAGTGACAAATGTCGTATATATACATGATGTATATAAAAATGTAAATGCAAAAATGATGTACATATACAATTAAAGCGTAAGTAGAGGCAGAATCCTACTAAAAGGCAATCCTGCAAAAACAGATCTACTAATTATTTAATTTTAAAATTAGGCAAGGGGAGCTTATTACTAGTTAGAGTGGTCTTTATTGTTATTTTGTTTGCTTTTCAGATCTGGGACTTGAGATTTACCTGAAATGGACCATAGTACAGGGTTTGTGAGCTTCTGTGAGGAAGTTGATCAGTGTGGTCAAATCAGTTCCTAGCAAAAGGTAAAATAATTGATGTCAATATAGGTTTGAATTAGTTGAATAATGAGGAAATGAAAATTAATTTTATTTGCTAAATATAAACCTCTTATCAATGCAAAAGTATATTCAAGTCTCTAGCTTGCATTTATGTAAGTAGAATCATTCGACTGTCTCACAAATCACGTCTTTCCTGCTTTTTAAAGTATTTTAGTTAAGTGTTTTGTAGTTGTACTCTGGCAACTAGATTGTGTTTTGACAGTTCCCTTCGTATTTGCGCAGAACTCCCAGCATCTTTCAAACAAGAAGATACTTTATTTCATCTGAACACTGCAACTTAGCCTCCAGCATATAAGATAGCACTTCTCTTAGAATGAGGGTAGTGAAAAGCGTGATGCATAATAAACATCATCATCCATTCAACCAGGGCATTTCAGGTAATTTGAAAAGCAGAAACACAAGCATGAAGATGTTCTACGAAAAGAATCATTTCATAGATGAACACTCTAATCACAGTAGCTGTAACTGTGAAAGCACTTGTTTTCAAGATTTAAACAGTTGAGAAACATTGGAATGTTTAGCTAGGATTGGAACCCAATGTCATCTGTTGAAAAAGGGCTACAAATGATTGCTGGCCTGTTTTCTGCCTGCAATTTCTTCGATGAAGCTCTCTGGAGGTGTTACGTTCTACATTTATTTTATCTGTTCCTGCTACTAAGACGTGTGTATAATTGTTTCCGTCATACTTTTAAAGCTAAAATGACACCATTCAAATTATTATTAAAATGTTTTATTAAATTTCCTTGAGGAATCTGTTACAAAATGTAGCTTAATCCTGTTATCTCTCCTGAACTTGAAGATTGAAAATTGCTTGGAGATTTCATATGCTGCTTGTTATATCTTAAGTGGAAAATAGAAAGAAAAAAAAGAACACCATGAATAAGAAAGGAAGGCAAGTTTCCTAGTATATTTGAAATATGAATCCCAATACTGTTGTGACATTTAACATTTATACTTTTTATGCTTTTTTATTCTAGTTGACAATACACAGTGGTATGAGAGATTATACGTAGAATAAGAAGAGTGTATTTTAATTAATGGAAGGAGCACAATAAATTTGAAAAATATACTTCTGAAAACATTTCTTCTTAATTTTTAGGTTAGTTTATTTAGGTAGTTTGGCAGCATTTTGTGTGTAACCAATTTCAGAGCTTCATCAGTATAATCAGCTACTTAGATCTTGCTTGAGATTCTTCTGTAAGTTAAGAATTTTTGACAACATACAAAGCAAGAAAAAAAAATGCCCTGGAAATATTGTTTTTAAAGGTATATAAAAACAGAATGTTAAAGTGACTGGTTTCAGCTGCCATATACTCTTCCATTTCTTATTACTGTCCAATTTACCTCTCAGCAACTGTAGCATTATTATAAGAAACTGCAGTCAGTTCGTAGTGATAAATTGCTCCTCACAGCTCTAAATATGGTCTCCACAAAGCATGAAATGATACAAACTCTGGGAAATCTGTTTACACGTTCAGAAGTATAGTATGAATAGATTTTAAAAAAGCTTTTGTCTTCTAATATCCTGTGGTGGGTCAAAGAAATCCTTCATAAGATCATTTATTCTGATGATGACTCTTCTCTGATTTGGGTCAAGAGATGTCTAGAAATCTACTAGTGTTGATTCAAGACTAAAACTTACACTGAAGAACCAAATCACATCACAGAAAATGCCTTGGTATAGGCAAGTGATTAACTGAAGAGCTAAAACGACTTAAGCCTTTCCATTAGCACTGTTCAGAACAGCATTTACTGCTCTTTCACATGATGTGGATACAGTTATGCAGCTTGTCAAGTCCTTAGCTCAGTTCAGCACCAGTCCTTCTGCTATAAATAAAAGGAGAAAAGATAGAGTGAGCATTTATGAATTTGATGAGTACTGGAGCAACGATACTGGAAAAAGCATTTGAAACACACAAAACTGAAGTTACAGTAGGACTTTTTGCCAGCACAGTGACATCAAAAACCTACGTCCCTATGTGTCTTTGCCGTGCTTATAGTTTTTACTTAGACTTTCCCCAAATGGTCCAGAGCAAAAGGATGGCACTTGACATCACTCCTTACTTTTATCATTTTAAAAGGAAAGTTTTTTTCTTGTAGTCTTTCAAATTGCTTTCATTTAGACCTACAAAAATAGATAAGTACATGAGCTGAATGTCTTGTAAAATGACCAGTACTTTAGAGTGCTAACATCTGAATTGTCACTCTGACATCTGAGAATAATTACTCCAGGGAAGTGAAAAAATCATTTTAAAACTTTCTTTGAGTTCTGTTTGCAGACTTACGAAAAAAAAGAAAAAGAAAGAAAGCTCAGAAAACTAATCTTTGTTGTTACAAGAGGTACCCTTAAGCTGCATGTGAACTCCACCTATTTCAGAGCGAACAATAGAAAGACCGACTTACTAAATCTCTTACTAAAGAAGGTCAGAAGGACATAACAGTTGCTGGCACTTCTCTTGTATTAGACGATCTTGGTAATACATCCATATTACTATGCTTGTACACCAATTTGCAGGGAGGATTTTGTCCAAGGCTGCTTGGAGGCTCATAAGTTAAGTGGGATATTCATTGCGTCTAGTAGCAATGACTGTGGTGTCTCCATAGTATGCATTCATGTTGTTCCTTATATATAGACCAGTTTTAAGGGAAAAATACAGGCTTAGAATTGCAACAATTTTGAAAATACTGTTCTTATTTCAGAGCCCTTTCTTCACTCATCAGCTAAACTCCTGCAAGGGAGATGGAAGTATTCCTGATCAGGAGCAGTAGGAAGGAGAGGAAATCAGATCATCAACAGAACATTTTATGTATCACTGTTGCTAGTCACATTTCATTCCAACCAGATGAATCAATATTGTAGCTTACACAGGTGAGATATCTTGTTCTGAAACAAGATTAAAATAGTTACAGTACAGAATGTTTTACTCACTTCAAAGCTTCAAATTATTGTACAGTTGGCACAAACTCCTTTTTCCTTCTGTGTATAGAGTTGGGCAGGCTATAACTAGATGAAAAGAAACAACATGTAAGTATATTTATATATAAGTATATGCTTAGTATAAAAGACTTTTTCCCAAAAATATATATTTTAAATATGGAAAAATATACAACTTCATCTTATAGTCCCATTTTCCTCTTAATTTCTCCTTCCAAATGTAGCCAGTATTTCTCTGATAATTGAGCTGCCCACAGTCAATTTCATCAATAATAATTCAAATCCCTTCATCGATGGGCCGACTAGTTCACCTCCAGTTACTCCAAGAGTTTGTGCAATTCATTTATCAACTTTTATTAGAATCTATTAGATTCTTTTTCTAGTTATGATTTCAGCCCAATATTTGAAATTATATCAATATAAGCATAGTTTAATTAGTTGCCAAACCAACTGCATCCAAGCTACATCTATAAATGTGACTTATTCTGTTATGTATAAATAGCTCAGATATTTCAAACGTCTGCATAGCTGAAATCTGCATAGGGAGGCATATTTGGAGAGAGTAATATGCTTTGTAAAATTGAGCATGGCTTATATGTAATCACCTCAGTGAAAGAAAATGTTTCAGTAACCTGTTTATCTGACTGTCATAGGTTCCTGTGGTCCCAGCATGTCTCCCACGGCCTTCTGTGAAGACTCTGTGGTTATCAGAGCATTTTACTGACTGTCTCTGGAACCTGGAAGACCTTTTTTTCTGTTCTGATACACGTTCTCAATTAATCCGTCACGTTTTGGCTGCACAGCCTAGTATTCTTTCAGTGCTTACAACAGTGTTTTGGGTAGACAGGCACTCATTAAAGTGTCAATATGTGACAGACATTAGGCATGAAATCCATGAAGAAATTAAAGAATGTAATTTTTAATCCACTTATGTAATCACTGAATCTAAAAGATGTTTCTCTCTGTGTTCAGATGATTTGAGGTAGATTTCTGCACACTTGACATCTCAGGTAGTGTTTCTTACATTGCAGTTTCATAATTTTAATGCAGCATAAACTGGCACTGCCAACAAAATAGATGGTTTTTGCTCTTCCCCCAGTTTTCATTTTCCGTCCTGTTCCTTGTGCCAGCACTGATGTTCATGCAGACATGAGTGAGTGGGGGTAAGGAAGTGATGCAGTAAAAATTAAAGAACAGGCACCCCCAGGTTAGTTTTTAGCCAGATCAATCCCAGATCCCACATTTCACTGTAGCTCTACAAACGCTAGTGCCAATGTAAAGGGGCTGCAGGATGTGCAACGAGCAGGTAAGAAGGAGCCAAATGCAAGACTGTGACATTAGTTTCCAGTACCACTCTATGCTGGATTTAACTTCTTCTGAAATCGTGGGACACCACCTGGGTGATAGAGGCTACTTCTTGTAACCAATCCTCCTACTTGGCTTTTTCCAGTAAGGAAAATCACAGTCAATCTTTTCCTCAGAGTATATTCATGCAGGATGTGGATTTAGTAGATATTTTTTGTTCTCCTGTCAAAACACTGACTTTGTACAGTTATATGCAAATAAACATAATCAAATAAGCATTTAAAAGATGTATTTGCTCATACCTCAATACTGACTTTGGTGGAGGCGTAGTACAATAGTAATCATAATGATGGTCATTGTAGAAGTACCAACACTTTGATAATCCTGCCATAATAATGTATCTTAGATTTACTCCAGCTTTGTCAAAGCAATCTCAGCATGTTCTTCTCATATGTTTCTGTAAATTGCCACGTCACAAAGGAAAACTAGAAGAAAAGCATACATTCCTACAGACACCTGCTTGTTCATTGACCAGTGACTGAAACGTACTTCCTGCTTTAATTAATCTGAAAGACATACTGTTATCAGGATGTTATAATGTATATCTGGTTACAGATTTTGATTATTTTTGTGTTGTAACCCAGCAGACAGCCAAGCACAATACAGCCTTGCGCTCGTTCCCCCTGACCCAGATGGATGGGGGAGAGAGTTGGAAAACGGTAAAAGTGTGAGAACTTTTAGGTTGAGATAGGGACAGTTTAATAAGAAAAGGAAAAGGAATAATAATAATAGAATAAAAGAAACAAGTGATGCACAATGCAATTGCTCACCACCAGCCAACTGATGTCCAGCCTGTCCCCAAACAATGGCAGCCCCCCAGCCAAATGCCCCATTTTTATTGCTGAGCGTGCTGCCGGGCAGTGTGGGACATCCCTTTGGGCAGCCTGGGCCAGGTGTCCTGGCTGGGTCCCCTCCAGCTCCTGGGGCACCCCCGGCCCCTCGCTGGCAGGGCAGTACGAGGAGCTGGGAAGGCCTCGCCTCTGGTCCAGTGCTGCTCTGCAACAGCTAAACATTGGTGTGTTATCACTGCTATTTTCATCAAAAGTTCAAAACAGCACCGTATCAGCCACTATGAAGAACATTAACAGCACCGTATCAGCCACTATGAAGAACATTAACTCTATCCCAGCCGAAACCAGGACAATTATATAGCTAATAATCTTCTGTCAAGACCCAGGGTATTTAAGAGTTAAGGAACAACATCCAAGCTCCTAGCACTGAAATTTATGCCTCCTCCTATTTATGAAGTACTAGCTTGTTTCTTTCTTTTTTCTTTTTTTCCCCTCTCCAACAGACCACTGTTAAAAAACAGAAGAACGAAAGGACTATGACAAATTCTAAAAATTCCCTTTGAGACAAAACCTGTTTTGTAAGGAAAACCATAAAAGGCACGTCTTTGAAATATCTGAAGAAAGCAGTATAACCTAAGATAACAAGAAGGTCCAGGAAACCTGCAGGTGAGAAAGTTGCAAATTTAGACTCACTGTTGAATACTTTTTGAGAAAGTATTACATCCTTATGAATTATATGCATTGACATTTGTTCTTCACATTTCTTTTGGTACTCAGGGAGTTCCTTCCACAAAATATACTGATTTCTCCATCTGTTTGGCTGGAACATGATCGTGTTTCCATTGCATTCAGAATTAACCACAGAGAACCAGTGTACTTTTGACCTTTGGCTCTCTTATTGTAATTCTCTGTAGCTACGAAAAAAAACAAAACTTTACAGGAAAAAAAATCTCAGAGAACAAAAGTCCTTCTGCCTAGCAAAAAAAAAAAAAAAAAAAAACATGCTGAAAGCACATTGCCTTAATGCTCAAATCTCATCACTGACTCCTCAGTGGTAGGTAAGATCTGCATAATGCTCTCCCAAATATGAGAGCTACAACTGAAGTTAGCCTCCTCAATAAGCCTCGTGTCTGTTGAAAGCAGCCTGTTTGGAAAGACACCTGAAGAAATATGGAATTCATTCATTCATATTTGATGCCTCTGAGCTCAATGTTTTCAGGTAAAACTGAAAATCTTGTAGACGGAGTTGCCTTCCGATAACACCACCAGTAAAACGTACTGGAAACGATCACAATTCAGAGCACTTACTCAATGACTTTTCAGAGATAATAGTGTCAGAGAGCAAGCAAGCACATTTCACATTAGATACACAAGTTGTACTCAATGTACCACAGCAATCTAAAGAAAGCAGAAAAAAATTAGACTGAGCATATTACACAGGATATTCATTGTGCTGGATGAAATAATATCCAATATCAGTCATTTAAAAGTAGCTAGAGGGAAGTCTGTGTACACATTGTGATTTTGAATGTTTGTGCCACTTTTAATTAAGGGTTCATATATAGTTTGTTTCCCCATGAAATTTACAACAGTGAGTTACACGTCTCCATTCCTTTCCAGAAACACATCTAAATAACTTAGCTACCTTCATGACATACTTGCACCTTCATTAGCCTCCAGGGATGTCATAAAATTTCTCCCTCTGCTTTGCCTCCTTATTCTTGGTTACCTATCTGGGGAATTTGTTTTTCATTCTGTCCCTCTGTCAGGAGTGCCAGGAATTTTATATACCCTCTGCTCTCCTGTCATGCCATGTTCCTGTCTTTTCGTGTTCGTTTGATCTAATCCTCTCTCTTTTTGATAGTGGTAATTTGTTGTTGTAGATACAAAGCTCTTTGGGAACCAAGGAGCACAGACCCAGGAGAGACCTAGCTCATCAATTCCAGGTCTCCTGCAATCTCAGACAATCATGTGACTTGTGTTTGGTCCAGATGGACTGAAAAAACATCCACTTCGTGCATCACAGGAGAGAAAATATTTTTGTTTTATGAACTGTGCAGTAAGATGAAAAGCAATACCACTGCACTGCCTCTAAAGAAGTGTAAAACAGACTGCGTGAAAGGACAAAAATCATTCGTGTAGTACTAAGCAGCCATTGTATACATAAATTACCTCAGTTTTGACCAGGTGAAAGGAGAGGTACAGTGCAAATAAGATCAACAGTGCCAATATCCCATCTCCCTTTGTATGAACCAATACCTTTTTGTAAAACATAATCCACATTACCATTATTTTAGCCCTGAATGAAGTACGTGTCCTGAAACTCTGTGAGAGCTTCTGAGATCTGATCTCTAGTCTATTTGAAGATTGATTTTTAGTAACGAGTTTTGAATATGTGAAAGAGCTGAACTGGTTAACCTGCCTGTTGTCAATTCTCAGCCTGAAGCATTAGGTGGCCAATATATGAAAACTTCGGTTTGCCTATTGTCACAAGTGTTCTGGTAAACAATGAGGTGGCGAAATTTGCTGACAATATTACGGCACGTGGAAAGACTGACTAGGTGGGTGGTAAAATGTCAGGAAAATTTCAGAATCAAATATTGTAAAATCATACATATAAGAAAAAACAGTTAATTTTACATATACTGTAATGGGCTCAGACCTGTTTACTACAGATCTGGAAAATACCTCAGGTTTATAATAAATAGTTCTATTAAAACACTAGCTGGGCATTCAGTAAGAAACCAAAAAAAAATGGAAAAAGAAAAAAAGAGAGAGGCAAAGTCAGATAGGAGAAAGAGAATGAGAAAGACAAAAAAAGAAAAGAATATTTAAACAGGGAACAAAACAGAAGAAATATTATGCCACAGAATCAATCCACTCTGCCTCTACATATGAAATACTCAATGCAATCCCTCATCTCAGAGAGGATAAAGTAGAACTGGAACAAATGTAGAGAAGGTTCTGTACTAAAAAGACAGCCTTCTCCAGTCTGCAAAAAAGACAACCAAAACTAAAAAGACAGCCTTCTCCAGTCTGCAAAAAAGACAACCAAAATGTACTGTCAGGGAGGCTTATGAGTGATATGAATAAGAAACAACATTTTACAATGACAAGACATTAAAATAATGACATTAAAATATTAAAACCTGCATGATGCAAGTCAAAATGAAAAAAAAAAAGATTTATTTTTTACACAACACACATAAGTGAGCTTTGGAACTCCTTTCCACATTTTTTTCTGGATACCAGAAGATTTTATTAATTGGAAAAATAACATCACTGCTTCAGAAATTTCCTGAGGTACAGATTGCTGCAAGCTAAGAACACCTATGCTAGCTTTGTTAATTATGTTTTTCCTTTAGACAGTCACCATCATCCATTCCTGCAGACAGGATATTCATCTATATGAGTCTTAGGTCTAAACAAATACAGATGTTTTTGTGTTCTTTCTCAGAGCAGCAGTTCTGAGTGCCCAATTCCACTGAGACTTCCTAACAACCAGAAGTCCTGAAGCAATGGCTACTTCACAGGAACTCTCTGCCTGATCTGCTTCTATATACGGTAAGTCAGATATAGAAGCAATGCTCTGACTTTCTGTACCCTCTCAGAGCAACTTATTAACATATACACGATTGGCGTGGCATTGCCTAAGAGTCAGATATACTAGATGTGTGCTGCATGGTGTGTTTAGTTTTATTTCTGTGCAGAATTTCCCTGAGAGACATATATGCATCTTAGCCAACAATAAAAATCAATTAAATTTCAGAAATGGCTTTCTCTTCCTACTCAGAAGGTTAATTTCTGTCACAATATGGCTCTCTAAAGCACAAAGCATTTTTCTTGAAAAAAAGTACTATGTCTTCACATTGTATTTTAGTAATGATAATTAGGGGATACCTCTCACAAAAAAAAAACATTCAGTTTAAATCAGGAAAAGGTGTGTGTCTTTTAATAAACTTATTTCTCTTATTGCTTAAATTAATTAAACCAAAAAAGTCAAAATTCCATTTGTCAGTATCTAAAGTTTGTTTTCTGCATTTTTGAGATATGCAATAGACTTATTTTGCTTTTGCTGTTCAAGACGGATTCAGAAAAAAACTAGAGAAGTATTGATTGATTTATGGATAAAACCAAAAAAAAAGAAAAAGAAAAAGAAAAAGAAAAAGAGAAAAGTCATATCCTAGCAAAAGTTACAAGTGAATGGATTTATCCTCATGTAGCAAGTCTCTACAGTCAGGAGGTTGTTTGTGCTTTCGGGCCTTCTCTTTTATCTTCAGATTCTGTTTGCTATAAGCTGGTGTACTTCGTGTACTTCCTTCAGAAACATAGCTCTGAGACAGTATGGGAAAAGAAGCGTAACTTCTCTAGAAGCTTCCACTCAGAAGCAATGTGTACTTTGCTGTCCAATGTCTACTGCCCCTATTCAGGATCATAGTTTGTTGGATATTAGAAACTATTCTGCTTTTTTTCAAGAAAGCTTTTTCTTTTTTTCTTTTTGCTTCAAGAAAGAAGTGAGGAAGAAGGTAGAGCAGACCATTATAAAAAAGAAATTGAGTAGAGAAGCAAAATTCAACAAAAATATTAGAAGACTTGACATCTGATTTCACACCTGTGATGAGCTTCTTGATAAATAATTATTACTTAATCCCATCAGTGAGAAAGGTATCCTTCATCCTGTGGCCAGAAAGTGGCACTTGAACTTTAAAAAATCATGGCTGTCTCTTGTAAAAGTAAGAGATGCCTATAATTTCTTTAACTGGATTTGCTTTCTCAAGTAACTCAATATATTCAAAGGAAATACAATACAGAGATGCTCATTCGTTTTTCTATTCATCTGGGAATGTCTGCTGATTGGAAATGATCTAGTTCCTTATTCCCACAAAGCTGAAATCACGCATACACAAAATGGCTACGTGCACACACATACAAAGGTAAGACAGCTTTGTGTCCCTGCTTTTTAGGCGTCTTAGGTAACTATCCTGTTTTTTTAGTGCCAGAGAAGAGGAGGGATTTTCAGTTGCAGATGAATTCACGAGGAAAAAAGAGAAACTTTGTACAGCATATTCTGCAAGTTTGTAAGTGGAGCCATTTCATCAGACTCACTTCCTTGTATCTTCAACCTATGTCTTACTCACTGAGACAGCTGGGGCTTCTCATCAGATTTCTTGTCTATCCATTCTCTAGAACTCAAGAGAGTACCTTAACTTAGCAATACTGATGTTTATATCTTTTCTCTCCAGCAATGAGGTAGGAATCTCATTGCGCTTGGATGAGCTCACTACACAAGTGAGAAAGTGTATGTGGGTCTGGCTGGGATGGAGTTACCTTTCCCAACAGCAGCCCATACAGTGTAGCTAATCACCCTACACTGTAGCTAGAAGGGCCCAAAAGCAATGTTTTGGGTATTGCTGAGCAGGGCTGGCACAGCACCAAGACTCCCTCCAAACCCCTCAAAGCCAGCAGGCTGGGGGTGGGCAATAGGGGACATCCCCAGGGCAGCTGACCCCAACTCACCAAAGGGATGTCCCATACGGTATGGTGCAGCAACAAAAGGTGGGAAAGGAGAAGGGGGACTCGTATTATGAATACATCTGTCCTCCCAAATAACTGCTATACATATTGAGACCCTGCTTCCCAGGATGCACCCAAACATCACTTGTTGACGGGAAGTAGAGAATACCTGACCCCCCCCCCCCCCCCCTTTGGTTTGTCACAGCCTTTGCTTGCTTTTTTTCCATCTTTCTTTTCCTTTTACTTAAATTATCCTCATCCCAACCCATGAGCCTCTCTCTTTCCATCATACTTTCCTCTCCCCCTCTGCTTTTGGGGAGGGGAAGTGAGTGGTTGTGGTGGAGCTCAGGTGCCAGCTGGGTAAAACCACCACAGAAAGTTAAAATGGTAAGTACAGATGACGTGTGCAAATGATACCAGATCAGAGGTCACACTGTCATTGAAGAATTGGTTAATACAGTGCCAGATAGAACTGATGGGATTCACTGGGAGTGAAAGGAATTACTGACAATGCACAAATCAGACTACATGACAAACAGGCTGGTGAAAAGAGTGATGTTAAAAGATGGAGAGAAATTAACAGTGAAAGGACAATTATTTTCATAGAGGAAAAAAAACCTGACATCAAACACTAGATCAAGACTGGTTTTGGTAGCAAGGGAAAATCTGGCTATTAGCAAAAGAGAAGCAGTAACTGTGAATAAGAAGGCTTAACCTAAGCACATTATTTATTAGACTATACATTGTGATGTATGTGACATTGGCATATGAAGCTTTGTGGACAAGCTAACCGTAAACCACCTACTCAGCTATTTGAGAAATATATATACAAGAGCAGAAGAGAGCAATATTAGAATACTGGGGAGGGGAACAATAATCAAACAGTAAAGTATTTTTTTAGTCATCTACATACCCATATTAAAAATAAAAATAAAAATCAAACCTAGTCAGAAGACTGAGTAAACTTGAAATACAAAGGGAAGGCAGATATTTTTGCAACTATATTGAATGTTTATCTCTTTCTTATCTTTTAAAAATCCAGTGGTATTGTACTTACTCTTAGTAACTTACAAAGGTTACAACAAGATAACCTACAATGGTTAAAGAAATAAAAAAATACAAAGGTCCTTGAAGGACAATTACTCAGCAAATAAACAACATGTTCTTCATTTTAATTACTACTTTATTGTCACATGCATGTAGTCTGTTCTGCACTCAATTTCTTCTTTGTCATCTGTTATTATGCCATATAGTAAAATCACTCTGTGATTTTTACTTAAGATCAATGAAACTTGTTTTAGGGAGCTGGTTTCCTTCATGAAGCTGACCAGTATTGGGTAAAGGAATAGTATTAACAAATCTTTTATCATATTGCAAAGAGTTTGTTTAGATAATGCAGTGATTACTCAGCTAGGTATTCTTAGATGCCTCCTAATTATAAACTGTGATAAAAAATAGAAATAGCTAGGTGCTTTTGTCAGGCAAAATTTTATTTTTGTTCTGTAAAAAGTAGATTGTGATGTTAGTCATGAATTCAAAATAAATAATATAGAGAACAGATTCCAGCAATATCAGTGAACTCAAAACTAGAAATTTGGCATTTAATCAAATTGTTAATAATTCCAGATGGTACAGTCCTGTCTGAAGCATGTTCAGAACACAAGTTCACCAATTACAGTTCTTGTTCTGAATTAAAATGTTTTCACAGACAAAATGTTTCATTTTCTGATCTCCATGTAGTGAACATATAATGTAAATAATTTTGCACCAGACGATACCCTTTTGAAGAAAGGCAGTATTTATATATTGATGTATTTTCCATCTTTTTCAAATACTGTGTTTCATGGAAATTTCTGTTTGAGAGATACAAAAGCGAGCTCACGTGCAATTGTATTGATGTGGAAAGTTAATGAGGGACAAGTTACTGAAAATTATTAAGAAGCTCAACACTTTGCTGGCTTCTCTAGTCCCTTTTCCCCTGCCTAACTGGGCTGAGAAGGGCCATGTGTTGCTGAAGTCTTTGCAGGCACCATGGTGGACCTCACCAAGCTTGAATTTCCACAAATTCATGAAGGGGCAATGGCTGTAGAAAAATCCAGTCATGAGCTATTACATCTGTTGAAGGGATTATAAATTCTCCTTTGACAAGAGCTCACTGGAATAAAAATGCTACTTGTTTATTTCACAAATCAAGCACAAAGTTTCACTAGAAGTTATCCTGAACTAGCAAATAAAAAGACTTAATTCCTGTCATGTTAAGGTAATCCAAATTCAGAGAGAATATGGAGCTTCTCTTAGCTTTACAAGAGAAAATGTAACACATCTGTAAACCTTACAATGAAAATGAAATGAAAACTCACTTGTATTTTTTCTTATGCTGTTTCTCACTGTATCAGTGAACCTTCCTATCACTGCTGCAGGAATCTTTAACAAAAAGATTCAGCACACAGAGATTGAAAAATAAAATTTGATTCTCTTGGACTTTGATTAGAAGTGATCATAACTGTAATGCTCTGCTAGAAAAAATAAGAGGGCACATTTATTACACAAATTTAAGTGTTCTACACACAATTTAAATGAATTTAAAAATGTTCTTTCTCATGTGCATCAATTGAAAGTTTGCAGTGTTAAAAAAAACATACACAAACTGTCTATATAACACTCCACACTGAGGTATGTTTCTATTAATTCAAGCATTAAATGCCTATCATTCCGTTTCCAGGTTCAAACCATGGCTTTTGTTCCTGCGTCTTTTTTAAGTGAAAGATAAGCACACACACACAAAAAAATACAAATTTCAAACAGATTCATTCTTAATATTGGCATATTATTTGCTCCACTCTATCTTGTTCCTTTTGAGAGGAAATATTGGTAAGCAGAAGCTGCTCTTGCTCAAAACTCTGATTTTTAGAGTCTTACATGGATCTAATTTCATCATTTTTTCCTATACTGTCCACATAAGGCTATTCAAAGAGTGAGTGCAGAGTAGTCAATAGCGCATTAAAAACAGCAGCAACCTGTATATCTCATTGTCCATGGATGATCAGTGGCATCCCATAGAAATCTTTATGCAAGTTCGAAGTGGTAGTGCTTCAAAAGCATTTTGAAGGATTAATGCAGAGAAATGTTCCCCTTCCCAGAAATACTTAAGCTGCATAACTTTACTATTTTCTATTATACAGATGACATAACTAATTTAAAGTAATATTAGTACTAATTAAGCAGAATTTGGACATTGATGACTATCTTTGAAGAAAATATAATAAGGATTCTTCATTTCTAAGTTTGAGGAACCCAAAAAGATAAACGCAAAGGTATTTTTTAATTGTTAAAGATGAATACTGCATTGCAGATGCTTTAGGGACTGGTATGACATACTGTCCACAATTTGAAATGGTACAGTTCACAGCAGACCTCTTTGACAAGATGCAATATTGCTCAGATGTAAGATCTTAAAGCTTGTGAGAGTTTCCCCAGAGCGGCTTTTGGAGAAACTACATTATATGCAACACTTACTTTTTGTTAGAAAAAAACATCCCATTGCTTGACACTTCAGATTTATATGGCCAAAACCCCCTGAATATATTTTAGAGACACCATCACAGTAAAATAACGAGCTGTAAAAAACAAAAAAAAGAAGAAAACCAAGGTCAATCGGTCATACTTAACAATACAGAGAGACTAATGCATCCAAATGTTACATCAATATCCATATAATTTGGGGAAAAACTACAGGTTGGATAAAGGCAGGAAGTGGAAAGAGGAACTTTTCTAAACAGGCAGTTATGTTATGTTGCTTCCTAAAAGCTGTGTACATAGGATCCTTTGCAACCCTCAGTACCATGTTTTTGACATATTTTCTATTGATAATGCTATGATTTGTTGTTCTGTTGTATACATTGTGGTTTTGATGCTATGCTTTTTACTGTGAATATAAGAAAAAGAAAAGGGGAATTTCTAGGTGAACATTATGACAGATTTACTGGTTTTAATAGGTAACAATTACTCCCAGTTGTGAAGCTCAAGCTTTGGCAGAAATGCAATTGAGGATATCTTAATCTCTGTTCTAGCACTAAGGAAGTGATCAGATAAGGGCAAGAAATTGAATAAGCACAGCTTGGAAAGTTCTTCTCAATATGGAGATTACTATTACTATGCCAAAAACTGGTGCTTTGACCATATGCACTGTCCTCGTCTATTGTAGCATGAAATTAAACACATTTTTGTAGGCTGACTCTAAAAGGTGTGTTCCCTTTGAATATGTTACTGCATGGTAGGCGTAAGAGATTCCATAGTCTCAAAAATTCTTATTTGCTGTATTCATAAATCAGAACACCAAGACAATTTAGGTATGCCAGACACTTAAAATCACGTAAGTAAAATGAAACGGGTCATCAGTCAAATTATTGGTTTCATGGAGACATATGTTGTACCTAATATTTTAAAATCTTCAACTTTCTACCAGTTAGTAGTTCCCATCACATCACATTAAAGACATTTTGGAAAACTTTCTAAGTGGATACACTTTTCCATGTTTAACAGGAACCTCATACTTCCAAAAACTCTATGAGGCTTAACTATGTGTTAAAAACAATACCTGGTTCACAGAGACAAAAGAAAAAAAGAAGTCCCCTTACCGTTGCCCTAGTTTTTGTTGGAAAAAGGGTGGAGAACAGCAAAACATAAGACAAAGTTGGTTGTTTTTTGTTTTTTTTTCTCCAAAGGAAAACTGTATTATTCTAATCTGCTGCAATTATTCAAGAAGGTGAAAGTAGATAAAAATGGATATGCATTCAATGCAGTAAGTACTCAATAAATAAGAATCTCTGTTTGTATTAGTTTTACCAGTATTTAAGTTCCTGGCAAAAAAGGCTCTCCAAAGATATTCCCTAATCATTCCTGACCTCAGAGAACAAGCTGTGATAGCGCTTATTTTACATGGAAAAATGTTTTTACAATAGTGGATCATCATCATTTGGGGTGTTAAACATTCTTGCTTCTGTGGTAAATTGTAACAACTACCTCACTCAAACTCCAAGGTTAAAAAGCTAGAGTAGCTTGGCAGTATTAAAACCAGACTGATTCAGGGAATTTATTGAAGATACAGTCAGTAACTTCCATTAAATGTCATGTTAAATAATCACATTAAACAATAATGAATTGCTTTAAACAATAACGAGTGACAATGATTGTATAAATGAAAATATTCCCAATAAAATACTTTCTGATTAAATCTAAAATTTTAAGTATTATTTAAAATGATGAAGCTTTAAATAATTAGAATTCCACAGAGAACTTACATGCTTGCAATTTAATTTAATTCTAGCATATTTTTCCCAATACACTAGAAAGCCTTTCCTTCTACCAACCTGTCTCAGTTTTGTCACTGTAGGAATCATCACCTATCACATACTTTATTATACTGCATTTTTATTTTATTCAACACTAGTAAAATTGACCATGGTTCATCACATCTTCATTCATGTACGAATTACAAAATCCAGTTTACTTCATCCATGGTCTATTTCTCATTAGAAATAAATCCAATGTGCTTTTCTGCTCTGCAAGTACAGCTGCCACTTCCAGTTTCCCCTACCACTGAAAATTGCTCAGGTCTATTTGCCTAATGTAGCTTACCTCATTTTAGGTAATGGCATTGAAGCATCCTAAAGCTAAAAGGATGAGATGAAGTTGAGATCCAAAGTGCTTTTTGTACAGGAAAATGTTAATTGCAGTATTGCAGACTTCCCTCATTTATTAAAACTGGGAAGAAAACAGTTAAAGTCCCTATCTGTTATGTACTATGTGTGGTCTAGAACAGTAATGTCAAAGTAAGACAGCATTTTTCTTACCTGGTTTGTTATTTAGCATGTGGTATAGCTTCCTGAGTGAAAGAGATGCAGGTATTGATGCTGCCTCAATCCATGCTGGGCTTTACAATTTAAAGTACAACACATAACATGGCACACAGCACCTTGCTGCCTGAAAAATGCCGTTTGAACAAGCACATGCTCCCTGCATCTTCTGTAGTAGTGACATGCACTGGCAGTACATGTTGGTACAACAAGGCCATTTACACCAGATTGCTAATTTTTCAGCAACCCAGGCTGAACTACCAATGTAGGCCACATCGACTTTGAACCCAGTTACTGAAGATCTGGAAATCCTCTCCTCCCCCCAGAAAAAGAAATTGTCTCGAGTGGAACTAATATAAGGTTAGCCCCATGTCCTGGCTAGTTAGCTTAACCATTAGCACATGGTTAAAATTTCATTAATGGTAGACTGGGAGGGGGAGGAGATAAATCAAGACAAATCAATAACAATAAATGCAGTTATTCCCCCTTATATCCATTGTATGTTAAGTGATTCTGGCATCAAAACTAATTATTTTCAGAAAAAAAAATTATAATATTTCAATGTCAGAGATGTAGCCAATGTTACACTGTAATCTGTGAAAGTATCATAACCCTGAGAATTTATTGGACCTGTCTTATCTTGGTTCTAGGTATCATACAGATATCTGGAAGGGCTTATCCCAACACACTGACTGTGCTAGCCTTTGGATGTATCTAATTATACACCTAAAAGTAAAATGAGGATCATTGCCAATGCATAGTTACCAACACAATCACTGATGAAATGGAGGAAAACTCATGCTGTGGATGGTTTGGCTTGAAGCCCTGGATGTCTTATAAAAATTTAGATGTCATTAAGAAAAATCCATTGTTTTCAGAGTTATTATTTCCCTGCTGAGAAAACATCCTCCAGTCTGCAAAACCAGCATATTAGCTTAGCATGAAAACAACAATCTTATGGCATTTATTTCCACTAGGATGCTAGAAACTCTAATGAGAAATTGAATGTGAAAATACGTTTATTGATGGAAAGAGAACAGGCTTAGAGAACCAAAATTTTTCCTTTTTTTTTTTTTCAGTTATCAGGGGTTTCATCTAATTCCACAAACACATACTGTTTAATAAGATATTTAAGTTACACTGGAGTAAGAGAGAACCTGTAGTGTCCCTTGCAGTCATCACTGGATTTATATTTTGGTTCCTTTTTTTTTTTTTTGTATTACACAAGGTTGAAATCTGAACTACAGACACTTGGAAGAAAATACGAAAATATAACAACCTCATCCATCTGTGTCAAGTCTCCTTGCTCCTTTCCTGAGATACACTGGCTTACCCAGGCTAAACATCCATTGCTCCAATCCACCCTCCTTTGGAATTTTCCATACGTGAAAACACGATAAAAAATTGACTCGGGCATAAATATCCTGTGTTTAGCTCCATTTCTGGGCTGATGTGTGTTACACTTTAACCCTCCCTAGTGTTGGCCTTCCGACACAACAGAAAAGGCTGCATGTACTGCATCTTTTAATTTTGCTGTGATGTTATAACCATTTATTCTGAACAGCAAAGGAAGCAGGCTGTATGGAGATTTATCGTGCTGCTTACTTTAAAAGGCAAGCAGTTTGTTTTCAAGAAGGGGAGGAACAGTGGAAGTAGTTAAATGAACTAAATGCCTAAAAAATATTTTAGTCCAGCAGTTTTGAACCTGAACTCTTGTTTTCATTCACAGCACAGGAATACACCCTTCTCACATAGGCTCTATTCAGACTGCCTGAGGACGTGGTCTAATGCTCTCCTCAACTGCATTTAGTTACAGTCCCAGCTAAGATGATCAGGCAAAACCCAGTCTCTGAGCACATAACACTCTTACCCTTTATTCTGAAGCACCTAGAACTTCTTTTCAATCCTTAGTTTATCCTACAGGATCAAGAAGACGTTTTTAGGTGTTCAGAGGTTTCTTTTCTGTAGTCTACTGATCAGGTACCACATACTTACCTCGTACGACATGCTAAAAAAAATAGTCAGGATGTTTTATTATGTATGAAGCAATCCGGATGCAGAAAGCACATGTTTTTCAAGCAAAACCTCCCAGTATAAAAGGCAATTAGGCACCTCCATAAGATGCATGCCTGTCAGGCTGATTTGAAAAATCTATACTTCAAACAGGAAATAATTTAGGATAATAATCATTTCAAATATGAAATGTAATCAAGGAGAGGGCAGCTAAGATGAATGCAATCTATTTATGGTGGAGGCAGGTGAGAGAGTTATATTATCTCCATAAATTCAGCTTTGCTCTTTTCTATGAGTTATTCAAGCTTTCATAAAAGTTGCAACTGAATGTAGGAAGATATCCCTATGGAAGTACTGTTTTTGTGGGAGTTTTTTGGTATTAAGTTATTGGGAGCATTCTTTCCTACCTGAATGCTAATACATTGATGAATTTAAAAATTTAAGATTTTGAATTTACCACTTGTGTAGTCTAACCAATGGGAATTTATGTCAAATTAAAATTAACTAGGGAAAACAGAAAGGGTGTACATTTTTACAATAAAAATATTAACATCTCTTTAAATCCTGACATTTATTGCTATCATTCCTATTATGATCAAGTACCAATTTGCTGCTTTCCATGTATCAGCCAAGAGTTACTACTCCCAAAACAATATCACAAAAGGATTCCTTGTTACTCAGCCTGTAATAAACCTGTGCTTGCCTTCAATTCAAAGGGGTTTGTGGGTGGTTGTATATCTTTAAATAGCATCAGATTTATGATTAAATTATGTAGATAATTACGCTACACAATAATAAACAGGAATTGTAACCTTGAAAGTAAAGCAAGGGCTATTTTATTTAGACTTTACAAAACAGTGTATTATTTTGACAAAACCAATGCATAATATGGATTTTGTGTGTTTAACTTCGGGGAAGTTCCTGGTGTTCATAATTGGATCAATCATTCCTTTTCTGTAAAAAAAAATAGAGAGAGAGAGAGAGAGTCCGAGTATTGGCCATCTGAATTCTGCACAGTTAAACAGAGAAAACAATTATTACTCTAAGAGGGTAATAATTACCCCAATGGACTCATAAGCAATTATTTTCACCACACTTGGCAATCAAATTCCTTATTGCCTAATGGCATCTGTCAATATAATGAAAACTGTAGTTTGATGGAGAAAAGGAGAAGATGACTTGTGGGTCCACAAATAACAGAGATAAGAGGAAGAAAAGTAGTAGGTTGGACATACAGATATTAGCTGTCCTTACTAACATACTACATGCACATGAGCCAGGGAAACAAAGGACACGAAGAACTAGTAAGTTACATTTATTTACTTTATTATCTGATAATTCTGTCTATGTAAGTCATTTTAGTTTAAGCATCTATACTTCCCTGGTTTCAGTTGTGTTACACTTTTATACCTGCTCAAATGCTGATTCCAGAATTGTTAATGGCATCTGAATGTCTTCCACAAGCTCACTAGTAATGCAACTAGTACTCATGATGTTGGATTTTATTAGAGAGCTTGATCTTGCAATATGTTGTACTAGCTGCATTTGGAATAAAGATAACTGTTTGTCAGCATGAGAATTTCAAAAATGGACTGAAGTTTTCATATTTTGTCTTTTACATTTCATCATACACATTCAGCATAGCTTGGCTCTCTGTACATTTTCTCTTCCTTAAAAAAATTGAGGAAGAACTTCCAGTATCATAAAACTGAGGACTTGTGTAGCTTGATGGCATGAACTGCAATACTTAGTATGTATTTCACATAGTGCTTAGTCTAATACTTCTTTTTAGCTAACAAACAGAAATTAAATTATTGGTATTACAAAAGCAATTTGTTCTCTTTTAGCTACTTTTGATTACTTCTAACACTTTCATCTAATTTATAATAGAAAATGTACAGAAATGTATTCCTAAATCAAAAGGAAAGGCCTACATCTAGACCAAAGAACAACTCCGCTGTTGCAGTGGACCCAAGTCATCAATATCCCACGTCATCCCTTCTAATATTGTATGCCCCAAAATGAGGGAGGAATTCCTTTTCCCAGAGGAAAGCACAAAAGCTTCAGAAGCTGCATTTTTATAAATCTCATGCTGCTTTTTTTTTTTCCCACTCTAATTAAACAAATCTAAATTATAGTAATAGGTATGGTCAAAATTAAATGAGACACAGTACACTAACCCAGGGTCTGAAGATCCAAAAATGGTGATACTAATAAAATAATCATTACAGATTGAAAATTGTTCTTCAGAAGTTTTTATGATGGCAACATAATCAATGGGTAGGTATTTAAAGTACTACCTCTGTTGATGATGTTGCATTACAGGGTTATGCAGACATAGTTATTAGACTGAAAGAGACCAAAAAAGCCCTCTTCTGTAAGTTTTTTTTTTATGTATTTTGTTTTATATATATAAATGTATGTTTAAGGATATATAAAATCATGTATTCATCTTTATTTTTTTGATTAAAGATTGAAAGTGTTGTTCCACCAACACTTCGTTACTGGTATGGCTCAGCTTTAAAGGCAGAACATGCATTTTTTCTACATCCTGTCAGCAGCTTGCATATTACTAAATATTAAATAGTTGGAAGTTGACAAAGAGTCCTGTGAACAGTCCCAGTGGGAATAGTAGCTATCAGTGAGGGAATTACAACATTCAATCACATCCCTGAATATAAGCAGGATAGAAAAGTGTGTTTCGTTTCTGCATGCCAAACTTCTAAGCAAAGTTAGGTTTTAACTATCTGCTGAACAGAAGTAACAAAAGCTCATAAAGCTGAAGCTAACAAAACTGTTGTCAAGAAAGACTGATGAAGTATTATGTAGGTATTCTATCTTTTTATTTTCTTTTTTTTTTCTTGCCTTTTCTGTCTCAATTTTGCTTCATTTTCCAGCACCACAGTATCTGTACATGAAGCTTGGTATGGCTTGCAGAACTGGGCAGTAAACCAACACTTTTCCTTCCTTGTTTGTATGCTACATTAAAAAAAAAAAGGAAAATAAAATTTGAATTTTCAAAACCTTACAATGGCACATGGCAAGTTTAAGTTCATTGCCATAGTGACTAGAGCTTGTTTCTCAAGCTTAGTCTTTCTACAATAACAAAGCTATCGCCCACACATCTCTGAGCTTATTCTTCCTTGTATAAACATTTTAATACATAGTACCACAGAATAAGTACAGTACATATGGGTTTGATATTTAAAAAAAAAGAAGAAAAAACACAGAAAAGAGTGTGAACTGCACATGTGTTCAGAATAATTCTGGAAACATATGAAGACAGGAGTTCGCAAGGTATTCGTGTTTTGCTCTACTTTTCATCTTATTTTTAAAGATCACCTCTGGACTCATCTGAAAAAATGAAGATATATCACAATTTTTTTTTTTTCTGAAGGCATATTCACCTTAGGCAATTTGCAAACTGATTTTCTAAAGCAACAAACATTGTTACAGATTCTAAGATGAATGTGATCTAAAGATCATGCTCCCAAGCTTCTTTTCTATTTCTCCTTCACAGTTCCTTTGGTTAGGCTGTGGTTTTTTTTTGTTTTTGTTTGTTTGTTTTTTTCCCTGAGTTAAAGCCTCCTTTAGGAAAAAAAGATGAAAAGTTACAGCACAGACATTCGTTATCCTTTTGTGAATCTCCTACCTGGTTCTCCACAGAATATTCCTGATGGGGCTTCATAGTCCCATGCCAATACTTTTGAGATACTGAATGATACTGAATAGGATACCCACCTAATTGACATTTAAGATTTCATGATCAGCTTCTCTAATAATAAAATAATACTTCAGCACCCACAAACATGGAATGAAACAATATTTCACGCAGAAAAATTATGAAACAAGATAAATGATTTTCATTTACACTAAAAGGGTTGGAATTTATTGTGAGATTACATTTAACTTCAGTGATTCAGTGATATTATGAGAGTGGGTAAGGACTATCAATGCATCTTTATAAAGTAAGCAAGGCACCAAAAATGTTGTTTATTTGGAACAAAGTTGGGGTTTATGCCACCAATAATTTTTTGCTTGTTTGTTTCTTTGTCTGTTTGTTTTGGGGGGAAGGGATTTTAAATGCATTTTACTGCTTAATTTCATGGTTTTATGCAAATGTAACATTTTATTTGAAAAAAGCTGAAAATTCATTTTGAAGATTTAAAAAATGTCATTTTCTTGTTTCACAACAGCATTTTTCATTAAAGTGTTATCCAGATTAAGAGAAAGGCATGTTTTAAAAGGTTAAATAACCCTGAAGAGTACAGAAGTTTGTGTTTGTTTGTTTTCTGAATGAAACACGAACCTGGAACTCTCACATAATCCAAACCATATTTTTCCCTGATTTTTTCACCTTCATCATGAAACAGAATGATCTGTAATTACTTCAACTCCTATTTCACTGTCCAATGAAGCTACTACATATTCTCCTCATATGTTCACCATGCTGGGTATTCACCAAAGGATTTCCATGCTCTTTTTTCTCTGTTGGCAACCTAATGCCTGTAGGGAGATAGGTGCAAATATAGTTTCTCTCTTTGATCCTAGTCATAGTCTTCTCTCTGATCCCTAGTCAAAAAGGACATTGGCAGTAATTTTTGTTGGCAGTAATTTTTGTTCCCAAAACTATTTCTGTTCTTACCTTCACCATTCTAGCAGTTCCTTATTGGTGGCCACCTTCCTGACTTCTGATTTTCTTGCCTCGTTTTGCATAGAATTTGCATAACAGGACGTCATGGGTTCAGTACTCACTGTGACAGACTGCCGTCACCCATCTTGGGTATAAAACAATTCCTTTCAGCTACAAAACTGCATCAGCTTCAGGATCATGAAGAAAGCTTTTCTAAAAAAGCTACCTAAAGGTATCATAAATCACATCCATATGGAGAGAACTCCATTCTTGACATTTCCAATAGTCACCTGTTACCTCCATAACATTTTGGAGGCTCGCCTCTCAAATCATGCCACAACTTCAAGAACTAGCAGACAGACTTGCAAGGTTTTAGAGCCACAATTCCATTAACTTGCTGAGCTGTAAGAAAACTGATTGTACTATCCAGTACCCACTATAGTGGTTTCTTCAATCTCCCCAGTATTAAAAATACTAGCTTATGCATTACGATATGGATTGTTTGGAATCGTGCACGCTAACATTAAGACATCTACTGTGGGTGTTGTTAGTCCTGCAACACAGAAACATACGTATAAATATCACAGTGCATTAGCGCAGACAAACCTGAACTGTTCCTAACCAAGCTGAGGTGATTAACTCAAGAACAGCATCATGCCAACATGGGTCCTAGCAGTGCTTAAGGAACATATTCAATTATAATGAAGACCAAGCCTCTCATTAAATAAATAAATAAAGAAAGAAATCTACAAGATAGTGAAACCTGTGAGAAACAATAAAAAAGAAAGTCTCTTCAAGCAGTCTGTACAGAAGAAGGACTTACCTCTTATCATTCCTAGAAAATCTATCCTTTCCAGTTTTTGTCTAGAAGAGGGCAGCCTAAGACAGTCAGCATCCAGTACCCTCCATCCAGGTGTCTGCTGGGCCATCCACTAGGCCGTGTTCCAATTGTCATTGAGAGGAAGTCAAAAACATTTTGAGCATGTTTTCTATCTCAGATGATCAGGAAATGAAAAATGTGGGATGCATCACAGAGCACACCTCGTATGCAGTAAGACGTTGTTCAACAAGGTAGTAAAGAATTCAATCTCATGTTGCAATGAAATCTACTTCCCTACAGACTTTAGTACACTCCACAGCAGGGCCTTGGTATTTATTACTGCGTCAATCAAATGTAAGCTAGTACTACATTTAAAACTCCCAATATCATGAATTACAAATTCAAATCAATTCTAAAAAGTTGCTAGAGGGGATGAGCAGAGAACAAAAACTAAGACATTTATATAAATGACTAATGATAAGAATTGTGCTGATCCTATGCAAAGTTATATCTGAAATGTAAAGGAAGTTTTACTTCTACTTGAAAAGTGTGGGGGAGAGAGCATGTAGAAGACAGCATGGGGACAGAAGTGGGTCAGATGTTGTGTGTATTGACACAATTTGTAGCCTGGTTATCTTAATCCCCCAGGTTGCAGAGGACAAATGTAGCAGCTGTTACCTAAATTATCTGAAACATATTCACAGCACATGTGTCAATGTCCCAAAGACAGGCAAGGTACATAGCTGGAGGTAACACCACCACATCTCTTTCTAGACAAGCTATACCATTTTGAGTTCTCAAAAAGTTCTGTGCTTCTACACACACAGATAGCACCTAACACGGTTTTTAGGGTTTAACAGAGTTAGGTGTCTAGGTCTTACTGTGTCCGTAAAATTAAGACTTCTATGCTTCTAGGTTAGCTTTCCCAGTATAAATGCTGACCATAGTATAGATCTTAAATGGACCCTGTAGATACCGTAAATACTGTAAAATATGTTTAAAAAACTATTAAAAGGAAGAACTCAAAGGCCCCATACTGCAAAATGATAAATTCCTTCTAGAAAATACTGATCAATTTCTTCTCTACAAAAGTGATGTGAATACCATGCTGGGTTTATGTCATACACTGTATAAATCAGACAGTTATTTTCCATGACCATCATAAAATTTTAGACAAACAGGCAGCGAATTCTTTGCATGTTGCAAAGAGAGAGAGCAAGTAAGATCATCTGAAGGGCTGAGAAGAAAAATGAAAGTATTTTAAAATGAGGAATGGAACGGAAGCAAAACAGTAGAAGAAACTTCACAAAATAAATAAATAAAATTAAAAAATAAAAGGTAACACTTCAGAGTATGGTAGTGTTGGCACAAAATAGATACAGGACATGAAGCAAAACCAGCAACTCCTGCTACTCTTTCCTTTGGCAAAATCCATACTGAAACCAGAGTGGAACTCCATTTTGATCATGCATATTTTATGAGTAAGAACAACTTACTGAGAAAAAGGACTTAAGTCCAAATACCAGGCTATCCTCTGTTCTCTTTAGACATGTGTTTTCAAATACTTGACAGGATACTCTGTGCCAAAATAAAGTTCTGTTTTTCTGTGAAACTTCTGAAAAGTCAATAAGTAACACTTTTCTAAAAAACTCTAGATTTTGATTTCAGTGACTCTACTATCCAAAACTATCTTTCCAACCCATCTAACTCTATTCTTTGTATGTATATATTACACACTTACATGCAAAAGTTGTAATGTGTAATCCAGATAAATGTCCCCCTGGATGCAGTCCTGCAGCAATCAGTTTCTTCCAAGCAGTTTCCAATGAAGGGAAAAAAAAATCATAGAGATACCAGTCTTTGCAATCCAACGATCCACACAATGGATCTCTGCACATGGTTATGGAGTTCACTAGAAGATGCATACTTCCATGACTATTGTGCTTCTTGGAACTGAGCTTACAGCTTCTACTGCATAGCATACGTGGAAGGTGGCTTTATATGGAAAGGCAGTAATGATTGTCATCACATAAGGCTTAAGTAAAAAGATGAGCACTTAAAACAGTAAGCACACCAGGTGCTAGACAAAGACCAACGTAGACATTTGGTCCTGCAAAATCAGCTGCTCACAAGATGGTGGCCACTCAAAACAACAGCAGGTCACAGCTAACCCTGATAGATTAACATTTATTTTCTTTACTACAAGTTCAGGGCACAGTCTGACTCACATCTTTATGTGGCCATGCCAGCCTGAGCACAGTACATACCCATCTGTAGTGAGTTGCTCCGCCCTCCCCTTAACCTCTGCACTTCACAGCACAGTAAGCGTTTGTGTACCCAGGTGGTATATTGGACCAGTTCCCTCATTCGAATCTCTTCTTTGTTGTTAGGATATTATTAATCTGGATCAATGTTGCAGCTTAGTTTACTGTTCAGTGTGACAAGGGATCGTGATGCGTAGGCGTGGGAAGAGAGGAAGGTGGAGAGAGGGATTGCTTAATCCTGAACCATACCTAAAAGAGGTCTGTGTGACCATCATTTCAGTGATTGCAATACCGTCTACATGCAATGAGAATATAGAGGGTCAGTGCAAAGGGCTGCAAAAACAACACAGAGACAGAGATTCTGACACCCGCATTCACTGGGAACTTGTCATCCAAGAAGTCTTCTGTTGTTGCTTGTTTATACCATGTTCTAAAAACAGTACCTTGTGTAAGATGGTTCTGAATAAGTGTTGCAAAAGAATATATTCCTCACAGTTCCTGTCTAATGAAAACAGTCCTATCTGCTCTTGAATTCTGGCTACTAGGGCAAAGTAGCAGAGTAGTTTGAGGTCTAATTAAATACTCCTGTTAGCAGGTACCCACATTGAGAGACCACTGAAAAAGCAGCATAGCTTTCTGATTGGGTATAGGATTTTCATGAGGTTGCTGAAGTCATCAGAAATCTCTCTGCTACTCTGAACTAAAAACACAAGTTGGAATGTTGGAGAGGTGTTTGATGGAAAGGGGGGAGGGTTTAAGAAATCATGTAAAAATATACCTTCTGAGCAGAGAGGTTTTTTTTTTCCTAGTTGCAATCATAGTCATTGTACAAACAGTACTGATTTTCTAAGAAGCCATGTAAGAAATCAAATGGCAGTATCCAGTGTGACAGGGCTAACGCTAGTTTTTAATAACTTTTTTTATTATGCAGCTAGTAGTATTGTATATATATTCATCAGAAACACTGATTTGTCTGTAGCTTTTTTTAAAAAATACATTATACCATGTAAGCAAAGTACATTAGAGCAATCAGAACTCTTTCAAATTCAGCTGGCTTTCGAGTTGCAAAAGTATAATTTGTACTGTCAGCACCTTCCCTGACAAGTTCCTCTCTAACATGGGAACCACGCTAAACTGCATTTTACTATGCAAATAATCACGAGATTTATTTTTTTTTTTAACGGCCAAAACAAAATCTGTGACATGTACTACAGCTTGGCCTAGAAACTGATGACTATCCTAGATTTCCTACCATAGGTTACTGTAAATACCAGAATTAAAATTTGGATTCCATGTCTCTGTGCCCTATAACTGCTCCTCAGTGCACCAGATCTGCCTCAGCTCTCCCCTTGTATTCCCATGCAAACCATCTCTGCAATACCACTGCCCTTCCATGTAAGTTCCACCATGCTACTCCTTCCCACGTTGCCCTGCCTGGGTCAGACATGCAATTGTACTCATTGCCCACATAATGCTGGCCAGCTGCTTGCTGTCCAATATAGCAGACAAGAGTGAGTTTTCTATTCTTTTCCTTGTTTAGAAATTGATAGGAATGCTTTTACCAGCATAGCTCCCAATCTTCTCCAAACTTGTTAGAGTACAGCTACACCAAGTTATTCTGACAGTCAGTGCTTCTGTAACAGTGAGTATATAAATCAAATAAAGTTTTAACAGGTCCATCCAGAAGTTTATTATACCAAATTTGGACATCAGGGTGAAGTAAGTGGCAATACTTCAATACAAAAGGGTTACTTGGATCTTACTTAATGGATTACTAAAAGCAATACATCACATAATGTGTTAGCATTGAAACATCTACAAAGTAAAAATTTTTTTTCCAATGTGCAGTGTCTTTTAAGAGATTAGTGAAATCAGACTGTGTTTTTCAAGATCCTTAAAGAATTGACATTTGAGAACATTTTCTCGGGTGTTGTATAACCAGAGTAAACTAAATGGAAAGCTAACACTAACTACAGTACAACAAATACAATTGCCATTAGATACAATTTAGAAGCACACAGTAATTCATAGCTTGGAGATAAAAAACAGCTTCTCAGAGAACTTTACTTAAAGAGAGAAGCAGCTCTATTCTGTGAAGAAATTTCTTATGCTGTAAGTTCACAGACTCACAGAATGGCTGGGGTTGGAAAAGAGGCCCGTCTGGTCCAAACATCCTGCTCAGTCAGGGTCACCCAGAGCAGATTGCCCAGGACCTTCCCCCTGTGGCTTTTGAATATCTCCAAGTGTGGAAACTCTGGTCAACCTGTGCTCACTCACCCTCACAGAAAAAAAAAAGTGTTTCTTACGTTGACAAAACCTCCTGTTTTTCAGATTGTGCCCTTTGCTTCTTATCCTGGCACTGGGCACCACTGGGAAGAGCTTGGCTCCATCCTTTTGGCATGTTCCTTTCAGGTATTTGTACACTTTGATGAGATCCCCCCAAGCTTCCTCTTCTCCAGGCTGAACAGTCCCAACCCTCTTAGCATCTCACAGGAGAGGTGCTCCAGTCCCTTCATCCCCTAAGTGACCCTTTGCTACACATTCCACATTGTGGGGAGCCTGGAACCAGACACTACTCCTTTTGTGGCCAGAGTGGAAGGAACTCTGGTTTCTGGAGAGCGTGGGAGATAGCTTCCTGACGCAGCTGGTCAGTGAACCTACCAGGGGTGGTGCCCCGCTAGACCTTCTCTTCACAAACAGAGAAGGACTGGTGGGAGATGTGGTGGTCGGAAGCTGTCTTGGGCAGAGTGACCACGAAATGGTAGAGTTCTTTATTCTTGGCGAGGCCAGGAAGGGGACCAGTAAAACTGCTGTATTGGACTTCCGGAGGGCTGACTTTGAGCTGCTCAGGACACTGGTTGGCCGAGTCCCTTGGGAGGCGGTTCTGAAGGGCAGAGGAGTCCAGGAAGGCTGGGCGCTCCTCAAGAAGGAAATCGTGATGGCACAGGAGCGGTCCGTCCCCACGTGCCCAAAGACGAGCCGGCGTGGAAGAAGACCGGCCTGGCTCAACAGAGAGTTGCGGCTTGTGCTTAGCAGAAAAAAGAGGGTTTATAATCTTTGGAAAAAAGGGCAGGCCACTGAGGAGGACTACAAGGATGTAGCGAGGCTGTGCAGGGAGAAAATTAGAAAGGCCAAAGCTCATCTGGAGCTCAACCTGGCTACTGCCGTTAAAGACAACAAAAAATCCTTTTACAAATATATCAACGCGAAACGGAGGACTAAGGAGAATCTCCATCCTTTACTGGATGCGAGGGGAAACCTAGTTACTAAGGATGAGGAAAAGGCTGAGGTGCTTAATGCCGCCTTTGCCTCAGTCTTTAGCAGCAATACCGGTTGTTCTCTGGATACCCAGTGCCCTGAGCTGGTGGAAGGGGATGGGGAGCAGGATGTGGCCTTCGCTATCCATGAGGAAATGGTTGGCGACCTGCTACGGAGCTTGGATGTGCGCAAGTCGATGGGGCCGGATGGGATGCACCCGAGGGTACTGAAAGAACTGGCGGAGGAGCTGGCCAAGCCGCTTTCCATCATTTATCGGCAGTCCTGGCTATCGGGGGAGGTCCCAGTTGACTGGCAGCTAGCCAATGTGATGCCCATCTATAAGAAGGGCCGGAGGGCAGACCTGGGGAACTATAGGCCCGTCAGTTTGACCTCAGTGCCAGGAAAGCTCATGGAGCAGATTATCTTGAGGGTCATCACGCGGCACTTGCAGGGCAAGCAGGCGATCAGGCCCAGTCAGCATGGGTTTATGAAAGGCAGGTCCTGCTTGACGAACCTGATCTCCTTCTATGACAAAGTGACGCACTTGGTGGATGAGGGAAAGGCTGTGGATGTGGTTTACCTTGACCTCAGTAAGGCTTTTGACACCGTTTCCCACAACATTCTCCTCAAGAAACTGGCTGCTCGGGGCTTGGACTGGCGTACGCTTCGCTGGGTTAGAAACTGGCTGGATAGCCGGGCCCAGAGAGTTGTGGTGAATGGAGTCAAATCTGGTTGGCAGCCGGTCACTAGTGGTGTCCCCCAGGGCTCGGTACTGGGGCCGGTCCTCTTTAATATCTTTATCGATGATCTGGATGAGGGCGTCCAGTGCACCCTCAGTAAGTTTGCAGATGACACCAAGCTAAGTGCGTGTGTCGATCTGCTCGAGGGCAGGAAGGCTCTGCAGGAGGATCTGGATAGGCTGGAGCGATGGGCTGAGGTCAACTGTATGAAGTTCAACAAGGCCAAGTGCCGGGTCCTGCACCTGGGGCGCAACAACCCCAAGCAGAGCTACAGGCTGGGAGATGAGTGGCTGGAAAGCTGCCTGGCCGAGAAGGACCTGGGAGTATTGGTTGATAGTCAGCTGAATATGAGCCAGCAGTGTGCTCAGGTGGCCAAGAAGGCCAACAGCATCCTGGCCTGTATAAGAAGCAGTGTGGCCAGCAGGTCTAGGGAAGTGATTGTGCCCCTGTACTCAGCTCTGGTGAGGCTGCACCTTGAGTACTGTGTTCAGTTTTGGGCCCCTCGCTACAGGAAGGACATGAACGTGCTCGAGCGAGTCCAGAGAAGGGCGACCAAGCTGGTGAGGGGTCTGGAGAACAAGTCTTACGAGGAGCGGCTGAGGGAGCTGGGCTTGTTCAGCCTGGAGAAGAGGAGGCTCAGGGGCGACCTTATCGCTCTCTACAGTTACCTTAAAGGAGGCTGTAGAGAGGTGGGGGTTGGTCTGTTCTCCCACGTGCCTGGTGACAGGACGAGGGGGAATGGGCGAAAGTTGCGACAGGGGAGTTTTAGGTTGGATGTTAGGAAGTACTTCTTTACCAAAAGGGTTATTAAGCATTGGAACGGGCTGCCCAGGGAGGTGGTGGAGTCACCATCCCTGGAGGTCTTTAAAAGACGTTTAGATGTAGAGCTTAGCGATATGGTTTAGTGGAGTGCTTAGTGTTAGGTCGGAGGTTGGACTCGATGATCTTGAGGTCTCTTCCAACCTAGAAATCTGTGATACTGTGATACTGTGAACACCTCCATTCACCAGCTGGCAATACTTTGCCTAATGCAACCCTGGATACCATTAGCTTTCCTTGCAGCAAGGGCACGTTGCTTGCTCATGTACAACTTGGAGTCCACCAGGACCCACAGGTTCTTTTCCACAAAACTGCTTTCGAGACAGTTAGCCCCCAGTATATATTGGTACATGTGGTTGTTCCTGCCCAAGTGCACGACTTCTCAATTCCCTTTGCTGAAATTCAGAAGGTTCCTGTCAGCCTGTTTCTCCATCCTGTCCAGGGACCTATGGATGGCAGCACAGCCCCCTGGCATATAAACCACTCCTCCCAATTTTGTGTCATCTGCAAACTTGCTAAGGGTGCACTCTGCCACACCATGCAGATCATTAATGAAGGTGTTAAACAGGGTTGGATCCAGTATTGAACCCTAGGGTAAACCACTAATTTATGGCCTGCAACTAGGCTTTGTACCACTGATCACCACCCTCTGGGCCCAACTGTTCAGCCGATTTTCAACCCAACTCACTGTCTGCTCATGCAGCCCATTCTCTATCAGCTCCTCTGTGAGGAAGTTATGGAAGACAGTGCTGCAAGTCTTGCTGAAGTCTAGGTAGCCAATATCCACTGCTCTCTCTTTATCTTCCCAGCCACTTTATGGCTTGTGACTCCATGCTGACAACTGCAGATGATTTTCTTGTTCTTCATGAGCCTGGAAATGGTTTCAAGTATTAGCTGTTCCGTAACCTTCTCAGAGACTCCATCAGAACCCATCAACTTATATATGTCCAGTTTTCCCAAAACTATTTCCAAACCTGATCATCTTCCACCAAGGGTATATCTCACTTCAGACTTTCCCCTTGGTTTCCAAGGCCTGGAATTTCTGAAGGCTGGTCTTAACTTGTAAAGACTGAGGGAAGAAGGCATTCAGTGCCTCAGTTTCTTCCATAGCCTGTATTTCCTACCTCATTTAGCAGCAAATCCACATTTCCCCCAGTCTTTCTTTTGATGTTTTAGGTACTTACATAAGTCTGTCTTGTTGTCTTTGACACCACTCCCCAGATTCTACTCCAGATAGGCTTTAGCTTTCCTAACCATGTATTTGCATGGTCAGACAGTGTCTCTATATTCCTCCCATGCTATCTGTCACTGAATCCCCTTTCTCTGTACTTGCTTTATGTGTGTGAGTTTTGCCAAGATTTCGTTGTTCATCCATGCAGGCCTCCTGGCATCTTTGCTTGACTTCCTATTAGATGGGATGCACTGTTCTTGAGCCTGGAAAATATGATCCTTGAATATCAACTAGCATTCTCTGCTCACTCCTTGCTCTAGGGCCTTATCTTCTGGGACTCTTTCAAGCAGATACATGAGCAGGAAAAGGTCTGCTCTCCACAAGTCCAGGGTTGTGATCTTGCTTTTTGCCCTTTTCCCCACTTCTAGGATTCTTCAAGGATGCTTTCAGCCTCCCCATCCCCAACAAGCTCTTTCTTGTTTGCAAGTATGAGGTCCAGCAGAGAACCTTTCCTGCTTGGCTCCTCTATCACTTGTGACAGGAATTCACCACCAGTGCTCTGCAAGAACCTCTTGGATTTCTTATGCCCTGTTGTGTTGTCCCTCCAGCAGGTGTTTAAAGTCCACCACAAGGATCAGGGCCTGTGAACATGAGACTGCTCCTAGCTGTCTGTAGAAGGCCTCATGTACAGTTTACCTGATCAAGCAGCCTATAGCTGACACCCTGATTTGCTCTTTAATCCTCACCCATAAGCTCTCAGTTGGCTCATCATCCATCCCCAGCCAGAGCTCCATGCACCCCAGCTGCTATCTTACATAAAAGATATCTCCCCCACCTCATCTTCCCAACCTGTTCTTCCTAAAGAGACCACATCCCTCCACTGCAGCACTCTGGTTATAAAAACCAACTCACCACACCTACGTGAAAGCAACAAGTGCATGCAGACCTCTGCTTACCCACATTTATTCCCCAAGCTGCACACATCAGTGTGTGGGCACTTCAGAGAGGCATCCACCCATGCTGATTTCCCAGAAAGGATCCAGGGCTTTTCCACATAATGGTGCAACTGTTTTGTTGATTTTATCTTTCCCTTCATTCACATCACTCCAGACCATTTTCTTGTGATTCCCTCCATCCCACATCACTCCTAACTGAAAGCCCTTCTTACCAGGTCAGCCATCCTGATAGCAGAGAGACTTTTGCTCCACTTAATCCCATCTCTCCCAAGCAGATGTTGGTGCTCAGCCAGGGTCCCATGGCCATAGGAGACAAAATCCTGCCACTGACACCAGCTGCACAACCAACACAACTTGGTTTCTTCCTCCCAAACCACAGAAATATGCCCTGAATATAAGAAATGTTAATGGTTTAGGGCTTTTTAAAGAATATCTACAAATTGCCTAAAGTCAGCTTTTTAAAATTCTATTTTAAGTGATACTATATATACACATATTTTACTGTGTAGTATGTAATGCTTCCCACCACAACAGAAATAATATGCTTGTCCTGCTTAAAAGAACAAATTTCTTAAAAGAACAGGTACTCACCTTATGCAATACCATTTCAGACTCAGACAGCTTGTTACCTTTGACAGATTTGTCAGATCTGAGTGAAAATTGCCAAGGAATTCACAAGCTATTGAAAGTAAGTGAGTACAGACACCCAATGTATATTGTTTTATTAAGAAAAAACAGGGTTAAATATTCATGATCCTATGCTTACCCTAGGTAATATAAGATTTATAGACCTAAAAATATCTGACAACCTTCACAGACTGATCTCATTTATATACCTCATCTACACCATAATCTTCTCAACACTGTCAGAGGTGGTACTGCACTACTGGTCTAATATAGTGAGACTAGGCTCGGGCTCAGTATTTTCACAAAGTCACTGAGTTATTTGAATGCATTATTTCTACTACAAAAACATTAGTACTTGAATTCAAGTTTCTCTATGATGTTTTAAAGATGTCCTTACCTAAGTCTGAAGATAACCTCTTGTAAGCAACATTTTGCAGTGTTTTTGTTCATGATTTCTGATGTTTTTTGCCGTGGGAACACCATGACCAGCTACATCCTCAGTCCCCGCTGCAGGCTGAGATGCTTTACCACCTGGAGTGAATTTTAAGTGTCAGCTATGCTGTACAGGTGGTGGTGATCTTTTTTGACAAAGTGAAAAAAGCAGCAGTAATAATAATAATAAACAACAACAACAAAAAAACCCACAATTGTAGCAGTGAAAATCTATTAAGTATGTATACTTGCTGAGAACCAAAACTACATTCAGAATTGCTAGTGCCCTCTTCAATTTTCTGAGAAGGAAATTGCTGTAAATCAGCAAGCTAGACAGCCTGGCAGAGACATTCAACTTGTAACTATGTCAAGCAAATGCACCACAGCAAAACTTACAGAATCTGAAAGGGACAGAGGGACCGATATGCCGACCGGACCCAACCCGCAGAGAAGTCTGTTGCCTCCCTGGGGCTCGGGTGAGAGACTTCGCCAAGAAAGTCCAGCGCCTGGTACGGCCCACTGACTACTACCCGCTACTGGTCTTTCAGGCTGGTAGCGATGAAGTAGCAACGAGAAGTCCGAAGGCGATCAAAAGAGACTTTAGGGATTTGGGGCGACTACTTAGAGGATCAGGGGCGCAGGTTGTGTTTGCCTCTGTCCTTCCGATAGGGGGGATCGAAGCTGAAAGGCGTGCTGTTCACATAAACTCGTGGCTTCGAGACTGGTGTGACCGGCAGAACTTTGGGTTCTTTGATCACGGGAAGGTCTATGCTACACAGGGCCTGATGGCACCGGATGGGATGTGCCTCTCTCGGAGAGGGGTAAGGATCTTTGGTCAGGAGTTGGCAGGGCTGATAGATAGGGCTTTAAACTAGAGTCGAAGGGGGAAGGGGCTAAAACCAGGCACGCCGGTGAAAACCTAAGGGAAGGTACGCTAGAATCAGAGGGGCTGTGTGCCAGTGAGGTCCTTCGGGCAGATCCACAAGGTGCTGAGTGTAAGGAGACGTACCTGAAGTGCTTCTACACAAACGCACGCAGTATGAGGAATAAAATGGATGAGCTAGAAGTCCTGGCCCAGTCCCGCAACTACGACATCATCGGCATAAGCGAAACCTGGTGGGATGAGTCCTGTGACTGGGGTGTTGCGATAGATGGTTACAGGCTCTTCAGGAGGGACAGGCAGGGTAGGCGAGGTGGTGGGGTGGCGATGTATGTGAAGCAGGGGCTGGACTGTGTGGAACTTCAGGTCGGAGATGGCAAAGTTGAAAGCCTCTGGGTAAGGATCAAGGGACGAACGAATAAAGGGGATGTCGTTGTGGGAGTCTATTACAGACCGCCTGGCCAGGACGATAGCGCCGATAAATTATTCTTTACAGAACTAAGAGAGGCCTCGAGATTAACTCCCCTTGTCCTTATGGGGGACTTCAACTTGCCAGACGTTAACTGGGAGTGCCACACGGCTGACACGAGCAAGTCCAGGAGGTTCATGAAGCACCTAGATGATAACTTCTTGGTGCAGGTGCTAACGGAGCCAACTAGGAAAGGTGCCCTCCTAGACCTGTTGCTAGAAAACAGAGAGGGTCTGGTGGGAGATGTGGTGATTGGTGGCCGCCTTGGTCAAAGCGACCATGAAGTGGTTGAGTTCAAAATTTACGGTGACAGAAAGAAAAGTGCCACCAAAACCTCATCCCTAGATATGGGGAAAGCGGACTTCAGGCTGCTCAGGGAACTAGTCAGCAAGGTCCCCTTGGAAACTGCTCTTGAAGGCCTCGATGTCCACCAGTGCTGGTCATTCTTTAAACGATGCCTCCTAGAAGCACAAGATCAAGCAATTCCTAAATATCGCAAGTCAGGCAGGTGGGGCAGGAGGCCGGCGTGGCTGACCAGGAACATTCTAATGGAGATTAGGCGGAAACAGAGAGTGTTTCGCTACTGGAAGGAGGGCCAGGTGTCATGGAAAGAATACAGGGATGCCGTTCGTGTTTGTAGGCAGAAAATTCGTGTGGCCAAAGCACACCTAGAGTTGAAGCTGGCTGTGTCTGTGAGAGAAAATAAAAAGGGCTTTTTCAGATATGTGAATGGAAAAAGGAGAACTAAAGAATACATAGGGCCGCTCCTTGATAGGGAAGGTCTCCTCACAGACAATGACATAGGCAAAGCAGAGACGCTTAACGCCTTCTTTGCCTCTGTCTTCAATGCCGATGATGGGCTTCGGGACCCAGGGTGCCCTGAGCTAGAGGACTGGGACGGTGGGGATGACAAACTCCCAACTGACCCTGAACGTGTGCGGGATTTGCTACTCCACCTGGATCCCTACAAGTCCATGGGTCCGGATGGGATTCATCCCCGGGTGCTGAAAGAGCTGGCGGACGTCATCGCGGAACCTCTCTCAATTATTTTTCAATGATCCTGGGAATTTGGAGAGGTCCCGGTAGACTGGAAGCTGGCAAATGTTGTGCCAATTTACAAGAAGGGTCAGAAAGAAGACCCTAGCAATTACAGGCCTGTCAGTCTCACTTCAGTGCCTGGTAAAATCATGGAGAAGATGGTTCTCGAACTTATTGAGGCTCACCTGGGGGACAAAGCAGTCATTGGTCCCAGCCAGCATGGGTTTGTGAAGGGCAGGTCCTGCCTAACTAACCTGATTTCCTTTTATGATAAGATCACCCGTATGATGGACCAAGGGAAACCAGCTGATGTGATTTTTTTGGACTTCAGCAAGGCTTTTGACACGGTTTCCCATAGGATCCTACTGGACAAAATGTCCACCATACAGCTAAATAAAAACATCATACGATGGGTGAGCAATTGGCTAACGGGCAGGGCCCAAAGGGTTATGGTAAATGGGGCTGCGTCAGGCTGGCGGGCGGTCACCAGTGGGGTCCCTCAAGGCTCCATTTTAGGGCCGGTACTTTTCAATATTTTTATAAACGATCTGGATGTAGGAATAGAAGGTATTTTGAGCAAGTTTGCTGATGACACCAAACTTGGAGGAGTTGTGGACTCGAATGAGGGTGGAAAGGCCTTGCAGAGGGATCTGGATAGGTTGGAGAGCTGGGCGATCACCAACCGCATGAAGTTCAATAAGAGCAAGTGCCGGGTCCTGCACCTGGGACGGGGAAACCCTGGCTGCACGTACAGACTGGGCGATGAGACGCTAGAGAGCAGCCTAGAAGAGAGGGATTTGGGGGTCGTGGTTGACAGCAAGTTGAATATGAGCCAGCAGTGTGCCCTGGCGGCCAGGAGGGCCAACCGTGTCCTGGGGTGCATCAAGCACGGCATCGCTAGTACGTCAAGGGAGGTGATTGTCCCGCTCTACTCTGCGCTGGTGCGGCCTCACCTTGAGTACTGTGTGCAGTTCTGGGCACCACAGTATAAAAAGGACATGAAACTGTTGGAGAGTGTCCAGAGGAGGGCTACGAAGATGGTGAAAGGCCTGGAGGGGAAGACGTACGAGGAACGGCTGAGGTCACTGGGCCTGTTCAGCCTGGAGAAGAGGAGGCTGAGGGGAGACCTCATCACAGTCTACAACTTCCTCGTAAGGGGGTGTCGAGAGGCAGGAGACCTTTTCTCCATTAACACCAGTGACAGGACCCGCGGGAACGGGGTTAAGCTGAGGCAGGGGAAATTTAGGCTCGACATCAGGAGGGGGTTCTTCACAGAGAGGGTGGTTGCACACTGGAACAGGCTCCCCAGGGAAGTGGTCACTGCACCGAGCCTGTCTGAATTTAAGAAGAGATTGGACTGTGCACTTAGTCACATGGTCTGAACTTTTGGGTAGACCTGTGCGGTATCAAGAGTTGGACTTGATGATCCTTAAGGGTCCCTTCCAACTCAGGATATTCTATGATTCTATGAATCTAAGGGGATAACCTTACCACAAGTACCAGCTAAAGGTGACTTTTTGGTGTATCCCTCAGAATTACATGGCAGCTCATGGCATCGTATCTCTGCTTAGTCCACTTTTTTATGGCCTGCTGCCCTCTCTAGGAAATAGACGTTCAGACATTTTCTGCTCCTCAGTGTCACTTGAAACAAGGACCTTAGCTGAAGCTTGCTTGCTGAAGTCAACGGGAGGCTTTCCATTAACCTTGCAGTGCTGCAAGTCAGGCTTTAAGGCTCTTATTTTAGCACCTGCCTAATTACAAGCACATTAACATTGTAACTGTGCCAACGTGACCACCCGTGTGCCCAAGATCATAATAAATCAAGACCCAAGTGAAGAGCCTCAAACATTGCAGTCACAATAATAATGGGGCAAAAAAATGAAAAGATATTCCAGTCTTATCTATTAAATCTATTAAATGTACAACATTTACTAGTCTTAAAGAAAAAGAAGTGAACACTCTTGCTTATATATCCAAATACATTACAGACAACGAGAAGCTTGTAGGCAATTGTGAAGGCCATAAGTAAGGAGACAAGTTACGTTACCCGGTGTTTCCTAGTAACTAGCTGTCTCTAGAGGCTGGTCACCAACCAGGAACACTAGATACATGGACTTAGCTGACATTTAAATTATGTGAATTAAAAACTGCAGCCCGCTCCCCTCCCTTAAAAAAAAAAGGGGTGAATAACAGCATGCAACAAATTCATTTTCTACTTTTCCACCCCCTGAAACATCATCACATTGCCAGTCACATTTTTGCAAATCCTGCATAGCCTTTCACCCATATGCTCAAGCACACATAGAATAGGATCTTGCAAGAACATCTTTTCACAGACAGCTTTTATTAAGAAACAATATAAATAGCATAATAAAAATGACATAGCTTGTGGGGGGGGAAAAAAAATGATTGCAGAGTGAAAAACAGCAGCACAGTATCAGTATGAACATAAACCAAGAAAGACAAGGAGAGCTTTGATCAGGTTACTTCTCCTGCCATAAACAAATGTTCTCCATTTTGTGCAGAAGTGAAGGAAAATGGACCCATGTGCTGTGGGTGGGTGCGATGAAAAGCTGTTCTTTTTTGATTGTGCCAAAAACATTTTGTTTCCTTCATCTAAAAAAAAAGATCTAGATTAATCTAAGATGAAGAATCTTAAAATACATTTTCAGAGTCATTTTTAAAGCTCCATATCCCTTTTTTTGTAGACAGAGGCGGAGAATCTATTAATCTTAACGTGATCTTTTGCCTACTACTTTGACTTAAAAGCATTTACATATCTATTAACTGAATATAAATATATGTTTGAGTCTGCCTCTGAATCTTTTTTGTATATATCTGAGAAAATGCATCAAGGCTTCATCTAGACCTGTGTTTTTTTTTTTTACTCTTTTCTAAACTATTTCCTTGTATATCTGAAAGTTAGTGTAATTTTTGGCAAGTTATTTAACTGTGGGAGCCTCCCCCATGCAGTTTTCTCAAAAACCTCTGCCTCTGGTGCAAGTTTCTTGTGACAAAGCCTAATCTATGTTACGAAACAAGATCATCAACCCAGATCTTTGGGAAACATGAGACAGAGCTCAGTGCTATCAGCTTTGCTGTAATGAGCAGGATATCCCATATGGACACAATTCCAACCTACACAGGCTTTGCGAATTATGGACTTACATGGAGTACAAATTCTGAGAAACTTGCCTACCAGAAACTTGCTAAAAAGAGAATTTTAGTGGAAGAAAATGTTTTAAACTTAGTTCATGCTTGAAGCAATGTCCTGAACTGAGTTGAATTTTACCATATACTTGGGCACTTTACGAAACCAGAGCACAAATTCCTGGGACTTCCTCAGAAAGCACCTTCTAAGGGTGTGAGGTATGAACTGGCATGAGGAATACCATGGAGCATGGAGGAAGGGAGGCAATACTCACTAGACCCACGTTGGCCCTGGAAGCTGTCTGTCCCTCAGCTGCCTGTATAGGTAACAGAGAGAAAGACATTTTGGTAGCTGCATAGCACCGGTGGTAGAGCAGATGTGTGTGCCCTTGAGTTGCCACTGAAGGAGGTTAGGAAAACTATCATCCTCCAGCTAAAGCTAGTCTTTGTGAATGCTCTCCTTAATTTTAAAAATATCACCTTCAATTAGACCATTAGCACTGTTTAGCATGGGCAGATGTACTGTATAAGAGTTATTTTGTGCCACAGGCAAATTCAAGTATAAGAGACTAAAGCTGGTCATACGTTTTCTCTCTCTTACATGTAATCCTCAAACATTTCATATTCTCCAAAACATGGATAGAAGAAAATAATTTATTTTCACATCAACATTGCCTCAGTGAGGCAAATACCACATTTTAAATAACACAGGAATTAAGACAACATTGTAGAGCCTGGAGATGTATACATCCTTCAACTGAGACAGTAAGTCTGTCAGCAAAACTTATTGTTTAGTTATTGTTATTATTTCTCCACCCTTTCTCTGCAACTGAACTAATTAAACCTGTTGCAGACAGAAGCATTATTTAAGTTCACTTTTCCTACTGTAATTTATGCTTTAGAAATAAAAACAGAAAAATACAATTTCCTTAACGTCTTCCCTCTCTATGTATTGGCTTGGTTAAATTCTTTTAACCAAGAATCTAGGAATAGAGTTGAACCAAAGCCTTAAACTGAAGTATTGTCAGGCACTGGACTACAGAGAGAGAGAGGGACAGAACAGAAAAATTGCCAAGAAAAACCATATGCCACTAATTTATTTCTGTAATAATCTGAAATCCAAAAAAGAACGTGAATGCCAACAGTTCACTGTTATTCAGTAGAGTGCTTAGGCAAATGATTACCTTTAAGCAAATTCTCCAGTTTCATTGATCTCAGTACATTCACCTAAAGTCAGAATCAGAATTGGATGAACAGAGATGGATTTAAATATATGCTGATTTGCAGTCTGAGTATAAATCAGTATCAAATTTTGCCATAAAGAGACATTAATAATAGCTGGTACAGTATTGCAAGAAAGCAGTCAGGAAATATGAACCCTTAGCCCTCCACACCTTCATCAGAGATGAAATGCAGTCAGAATCAGCTCAAGTGACCTGAGGGTCCAGTCACATTAACTCCTTTTCTTGGTTTAGAACTGATTTTTAAAAGAGGTGGGAGAAAAAGGAAAAAAAAAAAAAAAGGAAAGAAAAAAAGGGACTGATTTTTCACATCCATCTTTTTCCTAGCCCACCAAAAGCAGATATTAATGTCAATTATTCACCTCTTCCTATTGTTATCCTTTTTTTTTTTTAACTGAAGATGTGAAAGTTGTGGATTACTGTACAGAGTGACAATGACATGCACAAGAGATACATTGGAAAAAAGGGAATATGGGAATACAGCAGTGTTTATTAGGAATGACATACACAATGCTGGTGTGTTATGATTATGCTGAAGACTCAAATGTCTGTGGCAGATAAAAGGGAAGTGTAAGATGATAAAATAACAGGCAAATGAAGCAGATATTAATGTTTATTAAACAGTTACATTTGTCATTTAAGGCTGTAGATTTGCCATGAAATGTCTTGCACACAAACAGTGAGATACATTATAGATCCCTCACCATTACGTTTTTCTGTCAGTAAAATTTTTCTACCAGTCTGAAAGAAAGAGAGAAATCTTCAGGTTTTGGGGACAGGACTCTGTATGTGCTGAAGTGTGGAGATTTTGACAAAACAGCACATGAAAGGAAAAAATATCAAACCATAATGACTGAGAAACATGAAACCCAACAGCTCACCCTATAATGAAATTTAACATATAGAGGATGAAAAGCCATGCTGGAGATCTGCAAGTGAAAAAGAGGATTTGTGTTGTAGCCAGGTGTCAGTAGGAGAAAGTCTCCAGTGGCTTTTGAAGACTCTGGTGTCGTCATACAACCAAAGACAAAAATACTGCTCTCAGTAGATGTCATCTACACAGATGTCAGGTCAGCACCTCAGAGAGACTACTTTTATCTTTGTCCTCATGAAATCTTCTTCTGAATAGTGATGACTTTGCTTCTGAACTTCTGCAAATGCCTTTTCCTGCTGAGACTGTCTGCACAGTGCCCACAGCCTGTGCTATTCGGGTGACCACGCACGGACTGCATCCTTCACAGCGCCTCGGGAAGGCAGAGTGCTTCTTGCAGGGCCGTAAGGAAGCATGGAAAAGAGGCCTGATCCTAGGACAGCAGTGCAGCTGAAAAATGGCTTCTGAGCTGAGCATGGACCAGCCAAAGGCATGCTTGAACTTGCACATGCTGGCACAGCCTCAGCTTGTTTATCAGGCACTGGGAAGTTAAAAAAAAAACCTAGCACACGCTCTCGGGAGATAATATGAGATGGCATCAGATGGGAGCTATGATTTGAGACTGTACCTCAAGCAGGAGGCAGGTGGACATAGGAGTAATTGTGCAGCTGTCCCACTGCAGGCCTGTGAGTCTCGGGACACACCACTTCTAGGTCTCTGTGCACCACCGCTCCAAAATCACATCAACACCTACCCTATGTAAACATCTTCTTCAGCCTGATCAAACATTTCCAACCAACTAGCTGGTAACTTTCTCAAATTATTTTGTTGTCTTCTCCCACTGGTTTGGAAGAAAGTGATTCTCTTCCCACCCGCCCCCCTCCCCCCCAGAATAACAATTAAAAAAAATGCATGGTGATTTTTTTTTCCCCAATAAGAAAAACCTACTGTGACGTTCTTAATAGAAACACATAGCTGGGTTTCTGCTTTGTATCTCTTTGAGAAAATACACACCCCTTTGCATAAGAAAATGACAGGGGAATAATTTCAGGAGCCTCTTGTCAAATTATTAGCAACATACTCCACAGAGAACCACATAGAAAAGGGAAATCTCATAAAATACAAAAGGGCAAAGCTCTGAAAGAAAGTTCTGTCTTATAATTCATTTTATACATTCCTTCTCTGTTCTCAACTACAGAAGCCTCCTTTTTTAATTAAATTATCTGTCAGTAAAGAAATACATGGAATTGTAATACACAAGAACACATTGCTACTTTAATATTCTACACTATTTATAAGACTGCACAAGGCACAGTTTCTGACTTTTAAATACTGGCAAACCAAATAATTTTCATTTCTTAGGCATTTATCCATGTCAGATTTAGAACATATTAAATTCACCATCACATCCCAGGATCTTTTTGTTCAGAGACATATCAGATCTGATTCCCATTTATGCTACATTTACATTTATATCCATTTTAAAGACCCTCTTCTCTGCCAGAATGGTTTAAAGCAACCTTGCTAAATAAAAATAGGGACTAAATTGTATTTTAAAAAGCTGATTATTCAAAAAGGCATTGATTATATTGCAAAGTGCACTGTATGATGCAGAACCTCAGCTGACTGAAATTGTTATAGTTTCATGTACAGCAGTCAAGTTATGCAGGTTTCCCTCAGCTGGGGATCTAGTCAAATATATTTTGTGTAATTAGAGGTTATATATTTTAAACAATAACACACAGAGCTCTATTGCGTATATCTGGCAAATATTTCTGCACTTCAGTCAACTGTGGAAACTGTGAGTTCGAAAACTAAATATACCGATTGCAACCACGCTATGTCCTCCTTTTAAATTTTGCAGATTTTGATTAAGCCATCCATCATCTTGGAGAAAATCCAGGTTTATAACGTTGCATCTGAACACAGAACATTATGAGGCTATACATAATTTATATAGATCAGCACTAATTATTATGAAAAGATTCAGGTAGCTAGAGCCATTTTTTTTTTAATCCTGGATTTTTAATATCACCTGCGAGGATGGAATTGCACCTTGTACAGAAAGCAAACATTCCCATCTCCCTTCAGATTTCTGACATATACAGGACATAAGGAGACTTTCATGGTTCATAAGCTTGGGACTGACAGGAAATTTCATCCCAGCCTTCTGGTGATGGCAGATGAAAATGCAGTTGGCTTTTTTGTTGTTGTGTTTTTTTTATTTTTTAAATTAATAAGCCCACATTATTAAAGTCAGCTATAATCATTTGGGATTAAAGATTCATTTGTGCTTTCATTTGCTGTGGTGAAAATCAGAGTTATCCCATTGTGCTCTGTAGAGTTACTCTAGGTTTTTATTCTTGCAAATGAGAACATAATTTCTCTCCTAATCCTGTCTTTGAACCTAAGTGATTACAGCCCAAATTGCCCCTGTGAATGAGACAAATGCATGTGCCTATTTACCATATTCTACAGGTTTCTCAGAATCATTTCCTGTGTGCCTCTACAGATTTTACAGGATTAGCATTGATCAAAAGCCAGATTAAAAAAAAATAAATAAAAGAACAACTCTTCAGATCAAAATGTCCTAATTTCAAGCTGGGATGGGTGTCCTCTGTAGTGACAGTCTGCCAGTGGCTCATATAATTTTATAATTTCTAATGGTCTTAGATGGACACTCCCGCAAACTACTTATGTGAAAAAAAAAATATCAATAAATGTATCTTTGAGCTAAAGTGCATAACTGTACAAAGAAAACAACAAAAGACAGCTGATGAAAACCATAGGTAGTAGCAGGTCCAACTACATCTTATAATAAGATTCAGATATAACTGCTGCGAACATTAAAGCAGCAAAAGGGGCAAAAATGCACAGCGTATAATTTCAGTGACAACAATCCCAGTTCCTTGGAAAAAGAAGAAAAGCATTACCCATTTTGCACTTGTTACATAATTGTGCTTGTCCTTGGACACATTTCACCTGCGATCACGCTTTCAGAGGTTTGGTGTAGAATTATTATGACTTCTTTATATTTTGTCATCATCATCGATATTTATTTTTTTAAATGCGACTGGGCTTGCCTGCTTTAGAGAGGTTTTTGAAACATCTGTGTGCATGGTGGACATGGCTATGGTCTCATAATCCTCCTCACGGGAGCGGAAGTGGCAAAAGTGGAATAAAAACTGCAGGTCCCTCTGGAAGTTCTTGTTGAGAAACCCATAGAAGATGGGGTTCACACAGGTGGAGATCATGGCGGTGAGGTGGCAGATGAGGAACAAGAGGTTGTGGCTGCAGGTAGCAACGGGCAGAATTTCATGGTTCCAATCAAACACGATATTGAAGATGGTCAGAGGCAGCCAGCAAACGGCAAAGGCAACCACTATTGAGATCAGCATGATGTTGATCCTTTTGGTTTCAGAGGATCTGTACTTATTGTCTCTCATCTTGTCCATCATGTTGTTCCTTTTTTTTAATCGTATGTATATCTGCAGGAAATTCAACAGAGAGAAACATATGGGATAATTTAACCTACAGCTGTAATCTTTGCAAAGATAAACAAACATCAGACAAAAAGAAGGACATGTCACAGAGGGGGTTCTCTCTTACCTTTAAGTAGCAAATAAATATAAAACAAAGCGGTCCAAAGTACTGAATCACCAATAGAGTCGTGGTGTAAGAAAGCCGGGCAGTGTCCAAGGGGAACAGGTCCAAACACACATATTTGTCCTTATATTCATCAAACGTTATGTTTCTGAAGGGTTCGTCTGTTAGCACGTGGTAGATCAGGAAAGGCAAGGAGGAAGCTGTGGCTAAAATCCATATGGCAGCAATCCCCATGTAGGCATGCCTGTTGTTCGGCCTCCAGCCTCGGGGGTTGATGATAAGCTGGTGGCGCTCAATGGCAATGAGGACTAAAGAAAAGACCGAGACGGTGATTGAGGCACATTGCACGAAAGGGTTCAATTTGCACATGGCCTCCCCAAAAATCCAGTGGTCCATTAAGGTATACACAAAGGTAAAGGGAAGACACATGATGGTCACTAGAAGATCAGAAAAGGACAGGTTGACAATGAGGATGTTAGTAACATTGCGCATTTCCTTTTGTTTTAAAATAATGACGATAAGGGCCAGATTCCCAGAGACTCCCAGAATTATCACAGTCCCATAAGCCAAGGCCAAGGTGAAGACCATGGCCAAAGGCACGTGGCAATCTTCATCCTCAAACTGTAAGATCTGCGAGTTCTTCTCCGAAAAATTTAGGTGGCTGGAACTGTTTCCCAGGGAGCTGAGAACTGAAGCATTCATGTTGTTCCCAACCTGCCGTATAATTTTCACAGCTGCCACGGGTCTCATCCAAACCTCTCACGATGTTTGAACCGTGCCTGTCAGCCTGCGAGGAGACTCTTGGTGCTGCATCTCTCTCGCAGGACCTGGGGGAAGAAGGAGGACCAGTCGCCCCCTGGCACGTAGGCTGCCCTGGCACCCCAAAACCCCAGGGTGACCCCCACCCTCCGACTGCCACCATCCCGAGCCCCATAGCACTGCTTCTCCATGGGGCAATGGAGAGGAGCGGGGAGATCCCTGAGAAGGGCAGCAGTCACAGCCTCCTATCCAAAGCAGGATCAGGGGCTGCGGGCCAGGGGAAGAAAGGAGGCAAGTCAAAATGTGAGTCTGCCATCCGGGACCACAGCCCTTCCCAATACTGCCTCGCTACCACAAGTTACATGAAATAAGAAGGTGAGAATCAACTTCAGTCTTATAGCAGCGTAACCTGTGTTTGATGTTTTAGGTCTCCTTCTTACAAGTTTAATCTGTGAAGATCTGCTTCCTCAGGCTGCTCTAAGCACAATTATACCCAGCCATAGCATAACGGGGCGGAAGACCGCACCTGAGGGGTAGAAAAATCGCTCCACAGACTGCTGCATTCTTTTTTACCTAATGCATACACTTGATGCTGAGTGGACAGGCGCCCACAGCAGCACTGGCGCTGAGTCAAAGGCAAATAAGGAGCTCTGAATACCTTAATCTCAGCTAGCAGGACTGCACAGTGAAGAAAGAACAATACAAAATGAAAAAAAAAAAAAAAAAAAAAAAACAGCAAAAAATAAGCACTGCAGAGCACACACCCATGCAATATAAATAGGCATGGCTAAATAAGCATCCCTTTGCAAGGCCTCTAATATTAAAATCAGAGAAACTTGGGTGTATATGTTCAGGAGAAAAACAAAATCAAATAACCTTACACACCTCTACTTCAACTCACTGTTAACAGCAGCCACTCTGAATTTGGAAGCTTCCCTCTGCCCCCTTCCCCATGAGCTAAATTTGTTGCTCATGTAACCCTAGGTTATAGTAACGAAATGAAAGTGATGCCACTTAAAATTCACACAAGTGGGTTCTAAACCCAGCTCTATATGGCACTTGTCAGAGAAACTGCAAAAACATAGCGCACTGAACTGTACTTCATTAAAAGTTACCCAGAACGGGTGTATTTTGGTCCTAAATGATATTCGGTATAAATCCCGGTGCCATCTAAGTCCCCTCTGCCTGTTCCTGGTGGCAGACATCGTTTCAGCCAGCCCCGTGCTGGGCTTGCAGCTCCAGCTCCCCCTGAGGATCAGCAAAAAGATGACCCTGCCACCGTGATGTCTTGTCACCGGTGCCCCGGGCTCACCTCAGACGCCTTTGCAGGCTGTCTCTAATCACCACATGGCTACGTGGAACAGTGACAGGCAACGCAGCCTGCCTCCGAGTGACATCTTACTGACAAGAGTTAACATCAGCGGCTTCAGAGGAACGGCATCTCCGCCTGAGGTTTGGTTACTCTGATTTTCAAGCTAGCTAGGCACGTACCTGAGCATTGTTTCTCAGACCTGATGCCTCTGCTAACTAAATTTACCAGGTCTCCCTGTCCCACATAGTCTGCTTGAGGGGCCAATAAAGAAAAAGCCTCCCACAGGGCTTCCTGAAGCATTGCTTCAGCCAGAGCCTGAGGAAGGTGCTCTACCCGATAGACAAGCATGCAGGTGATGTGGAGTCAGGACTCTTTAATTTCCAACAGGTATGATTTTACCCCAGCCTGAAAATCAACATCTGGATTTAATCATGTCCCTGTTACTTGTACTGCACAAGGTGGATGGTCCAGCCTGGGGACAATGGGACAATGGCAGAAGCAGGATGGGTGAGGGACCATGTCCTGCAAGGAGAGAACTGGCCAGATTTTCTCACCAGCTGGGACCTCATTGCACTCAGCACAGGCCTTGGTTCCAGGCTCTTGTTTTTAATTTTCCTTAGCCAAGCTCTACTCTCGCTTATTTATTAAATAACAAATTCAGAACCAGAAAATGCCACTGCTCCTTGCCTTGCCTCTCCCCACAACAGAGACCCAGCCTAGGAGCATGGCTGGGAACCAGCTCAGAAACACAGCCCTGATGGCAAGGAGTCCTCCCTCCCTCCCTGCCCACCTCTCCCAAAGGGACCAGACAGCAGGAGGGGTGAAGTCTCCTCTCCTAGCCCGCTGTGCTGTCCCCTGTCCCCCACCCCGCTGGCTCCCCGACCAGCAGGGACTTTCCTCCCCATCCCGGCTGCTGGCACAGGCCAGGGGGAGCCCACAGCTCTGCAGCCCCCTCCGGGTGGCTGCACAGTCTCCCCCACCCCACACACCCCTCTGACTCTCCCGAAGGATTTTAGTCAAAAGTTTAGCACCGACAGATGGAAAGGGTAAAATAAGGTGGTGTGAGTCGACCAGCAGCAGGCTGCAAAAACTCCTGGAGCTCTTTGAAAGGAAGGACTAAATGCTGTCAGCCCAAGCCCGTGGTCCACCCGGCCAGGTCCCACCTAGCACTTTGTCACCTGCACCTAGCGGAGCCAGTACCACCAGCCCGATCTGGCACCAGGAGCAACCCCAGGGGAAACTCACCTTGCAGCTCTCTGCTTGCCTTTGGTCTTCTCGGGGGCTGGTTGAAGAGCAGGGAGAGGGAAAAGATCCTCTGGTGTTCCTCCAGCTGAGATCCCAAAGCTGGGTGAGGAAGGCTGGAGACTCCCCCTTAAAGCCGAACTCCACCTTATCCCAGCATCACATGATGGATGGTGCTCTGCTGAGCGGATCCTGGAAATCTCACTGCAAGCACATCACCTTTAAATTACACATCTGGGGGTGGGTTGCCTAGTAATTCCGAAATAAATGCAATTAAATATTGAAACAAAAGAGGAGGGGGAAGAGCTCAGTGAAAAGCTCAGGGAAGGAGACAGTTTCCAGTTGCTGCCTGGCAGTTTCAGCGTTTTGTTTGCAAGTTATTGCCACCTCGTGGCCAAAGCTAGGACGGAACGGGAAGCTTTTCGGGGAAAGGGAGCTAGGAGCCGGCTTCAGGTCCGAAGAGCAACTTTACAAAGTTTTTAAACCAGCACAGCCACCTCCTGGTCTGCATTTTTCACTAAGGGAGATGGATGGATTGATGAGAACTGTCAAGTTGCCACCATTGCTATTTTTTTTTTTCCAGTTAGGAGCAATACAAAACTCTTTTAAAACCTAATGTCAATAAATTTTCAAACCTCGTGAAAATATAGCAGTTGCCCTGGACCTCTTGCAGGGCCATTCGTCCCAGCCGTGGGGTTCGTACACAGCAGGGGGATATCCCAAGGGGCTGGGAGGAAAATTAGCCCCTGGCAGCAGAGAGCAAAGCTCCTTGGTGGATGCAGAGCTGGAAAGTCAGCGGCTGTTGCCCTGGCCAGCTCTGCTGCTGCTTTTACAAATTCCAGTTTCCATCAACCAGACTTTTATATGCAGCTGGCTTGAATAGCTCTGCAAACTACCATCAGCTGTAGGAGGCATGTTTACTGCTTATAGGGCAACTTCATAAAAAGCAAGTAATGATTTTATTTGCCATTTGCTCTTTTGATGATCCTGAAATACATTGCTCTCACACACAAGAGGCACTTCTGCAGAAGATCTACTTTAATACGCATTAATAAATAAATAAATAAATAAATAAAGTCAACCAACCAACAACAACAACAAGCAACAACAACAACAGGGAGTTTGGAAGCCAGTACAGAAGTCTGAGAAAAGGCACCCAGATCGACTCAGGTTTATTGAACAGCACCTGAAAAACGTCCCCCTGCAGGCTGTATTAGAATTTTGCAGCTCATGTAAAACAGAAGTGCCCTGACTCTCCAAGGATCCAGATTAATTTTTCAAGTGCAAGGAGTTCCAGTTAGAATACCTCTGTTATAGGACAATGCTCTGTTACGTTGTGGATAGCTCTCAAGCAAGTAGCTGTGTTAATTATTGCTAAGAAAAAAATAGTTACATGCAATAAATGATTGTAACATGTTTTGCAGAATAAGCCTCATGGGAAGGTTTGTTCATGTTCCTACTGTATTTCCAGGCATTCAGCTCAGCTGCATCTAACCTGCAGCCCTCCATGTGAGGAAGGAAAATGCAGGCATACCTCAGGGCTGCTCTAAATGTAGCTGTAAATTAGCATTGCTTGACTCTGCTGACATTTACCACCAGCAACCAGGAGGAAAGTGCAGGCCTCTCGAGAACTTCAGTTATGTGTGGATCATTAGCATGCACCAGAGTCCGTCTGAGCAGAGCAAAGGTGGATGTGCTTAGGCAGAAAACCCAAAGGTCTAAGCTAGCGCTGAGGATCCCATAAAAAAGCATATTTCATCCTAAACTGGTAACAGTTTAAGACATGTACAAATGAGGTCTCTCATTGTTATAGGTGTGGAGCAATCCAAGGTATTACTGATTGCCCTGCAGTCTCCTGCTTGGGGAGGAGCAGGTAGAAGAGTTTGGCGTGAAGGAGTGAAATTAAGTCTGTGAGGAAGGGAGGATGGGGAAGGTGTCTGTAGTTTTGTTTCCCAGTATCCTGCTCTATTTTTCATTGGTAATAGATTAAATTAATCTTCCCCAAGCCAACTCTGTTTTTCCCATGATGGTTATTGATGAGCAATGTCCCTGTCTTTATCTCAGCCCATGACCTTTTCCATCTTAATTTCTCCCTCTGTCCTGTATAGAAAGGGGAATGAGAGACTGGTGTGGTGGCGGCCTGGCAGCCAGGTAAGGTCAACCCACCACACAGGCTTTACATTTGGTGGCCTAACAAAATCCAAACAGAGGAATGACGTTGTGCCCACCAGAGAAAATTTTCTGGTAGATACAATCTTTTTCTCCTCCATTTTGTCATTAATCATGAGGATCTCCATTTCATCAGTAAATGAAGTGATTCATAATATTTTGTCATAGTGGTCAGTCTACACAAGAATTTCATACGTCATATAAACATAGGAAGCAAGCCTCACAGTACTTTTTTATACCATATAAAAATAATTATTACCTATAAGAGACTGAAGGTAGATCTTACATGTCACAAACTCAGTGACCTGAACTCACAGTTATAGTAACAATCATTCATGGAGTTATTCACGCTGCAGGTGGGTGCTTGAAACAGAGCAGTGGAGCAGTAGAAAGGGCTGTGTGAGTCACTGAGTCTTTCAAACGTATATACTATATGTGTATGTATATATACATACATGCTATAACAAAGTCTTACGACAAACCTCCTGCTCTGCCATACTTGCTCTCTGTGTTGTATGCTCACCTCAGAAGACTGAATCTGTAGGAACTATGCCAATCTTCTCCAAAGAATTTCATATATATGGGAACAATAAAACACACATACATAATCACTCTAAAACACAGAAACATGCTCTTATCAAAGGTTTTTCGTTAGATAGATATATAAAATGCATGTTGTGCAGTAAAAGCTGCATAGCATCAGGTAAGTTCTGAATGAAGCTCAGATTTTAGCAGTTCTCAGCCATTCTGTGCATCTCGTCTCAGCACGCAGCTGACTGTCTCCAACTGGAGCACCAAATTCACAAAGATGTCAAATAATTCCTCAGTAACTCTTATTCTATTGCCAGTCGCTGTCAGGACATGAGAACACTGGAGTAGCAAGATAGCCACAGTGTAGGAGATTATCCTCTTCCTTGGATCATATTATTTCAGTGCATCACATCAGGCACCCCAGGCTGGAGGGCTGATAGTGCGTGTTTGTGTGAAGACATGACACTGCAAAAAGAGAAGTACAATAAAAAGAAGACAATTATCTTAACTAAGGAAATAGAACAGCATGAGTAAAAGAACACAGAATTTCTTTGAAGTAATAGCACAAAGAAAGGAACAAGACGTTTTGCAGAAACACATGGAAAAAACATGCCAAGAGATCAATCCATTAAAATGCTTTCTCACTGTAACTCCCAAAACCATAAGAGAAAAGATATAAAACGAGGCTGTCACTTTCACTACAATGCATTGTCGTGCATTAAGCTAACACAATCCCTCTCTAAAACTTAATATCCACAGAGTAAAAGAACACCTTTAGAGTTGTTTGTGGTTTCTACTGTATATAAAACAAACTGAAGTTGCCACTATTTTGAGTGGAAACACTGATGGTTGGTGGCTGTTGCTTTTTTATTATTTTTTTTTATTGTTTTCATTTTCTAGTAAGGAACTGCAGTACCACTGAAAGGCTTTCATTTCGCATTACACTATTCACAGATAAGGGAACTCGTGGTCCTTGGGGCAAAAGTCTGTCATCAGTAGACTAAATAGACGTTTTACTGTTGAGTACAATAAGAACAGCAGCAAATTCTCTGGCTAAGAGCATGTTTATTCTGCAATGACTGCAACTGACACCAAACATAACAACATTTCACTTGACTGCTAATGTCACAAATGCAAAGAAGCTGTGTGAATAATTATGTGGTTAATCTCAGCTGAGTGTCTTGCTACTGCAGCTCCACTTCCAATGATAAACTCAAGCTAACTAGTGTAAAGCTACCCTGAAAATATGCACTGTTACTCAAAGACTGCTTGAGATGTTACCTGGCTAAAATACTAAGTCATGTTTTCTGCTATGGCCATCCCACTTTCTGTCCATTCAGGAACTGAACTCGTGTACACTCAAACTACAAGCTCCCACCTGGCTTCAAATGCAGCAGAAACAGGCCTTTGCATGACAATCCAGAAGTGGCATCAACAATCAATGCATATAACACCAGCCAACAGATGTGACAATGTCTGTTAGGTAACAAAAATGTTCACCCTTGGAAGTATTTTACTAGCTAACCATCAGATGTCCCGCCTCATTACAGACATCCCAAGCATTACAACCTTTTCAGCAGTCCATGGCTCACTGACTTCACACCCAGCTGCTTTACACAAGGTAAGAGCCTGTGGAAGGGACAGGCCAAACATGTATCCACAGAAGCAAAACACAGCCAGTATTTTTAATAGCATTTTTTACATGTGTGGGATGATCAGCTGTGTGGACGTGTGGGAAAAATTTCAACCAACAAGAATGCTTTATATGCATCTCACAAAATACCTCAAATTCTGCAGTAGTTTTGTCCTACCATTTTGGGTTGTCTTGTTGATGGATAGGGGCTCTGTTGGTAGCAAACTCTACAATAACATCACTCTGACTCATGGTGAGCTTCGATTCAGGGCAACAACTGCATGCTGTACAATTTGGTTGTTCGGTGGCTTACAACTTGGTATTTCAGTGGCATTCATCAGTTCTCACTGACTTCAGAAAGAGCTTAGAGTCTTCATTCTTTCACAGTTAGACTTTAGAAGCTAAATTTTCAAGGATATTGGGATAATACTCCCAAAAGAAAGAAATCTTTGGGAATGAGGTTATAAACATGCCACAGTTCATTTGTATTTCTATAACGGCAGAGTTCTGTCCTGCGTTTTCTTTTGTGCCCTTCTGAATCAGAAATCTCATTTTTCTTCCCGAGCTCCTCCAGAGTAGCTATCTTTCATTGTCACCATCTCTCACTTCCTCAAGGACTCCTCCATGGTTTCAACAACCCCACGAAGGCTGGTTTCTAGGGAACTTGTACTATTATCTGTTGCCAGTCCTCTCATGTCAGTACTTCTCCCATCTGTAGATCACCTATTTTATTATTCAGTAGTATTACTGGCAATTCAGAGGTTCACAACCACTGAAAAGGAAAAATATGCTAATGGTCTGAATAGTAATTGCCTCTGATACACACAAGTATCGGCAGCGAATTGTCCAAATACAGCTGAGAGGAAGAATCTGGTGTTATTTACAGGTCCAGGGTAAAAGAAAAAAAAACAACAAAGAAACCACCACAAAACACAAAGCCCCACCTGCAAGTACATTACTGGTTGATGAACTCTCCTGAAATAAGATGGGTAGGATGTTTTGTTCTTATAGAAAATTGCTTTGAGGAACAAACGCTTTTCTTACTGACTGCTTTTACTAAGGAGCATGCAATTTCTAGAGGCTGCTTAGGAAACTATAGTAGGTGAATGCCCACCTTAGAAATGGTCAGCGTGAAGGTAGGCTGTTTGTACCTTCATAAAGGTACAATGGCATCCCACATAAATCATAGCTGGGGGATGCAAGATCCCATCACTTCCCATTTGTGGGTTTTGCTAGCAAATTCAGGTTGATTTGTTTGTTTTTTAAAGACCACCTCAGCTTGCTGTAGTTAGAAGTTTCCACAGAAAGACACGGTGTCCCTAAAGACTCCCTCTTTCCAGAAGGGAACTCCTACTTCAAGCAGCAGGGTCAGCAATGTGGGAAACTCCCCTGGAACAGGGAGCACCCAGTTATGTCTGTGCCCTGGGAGATGGTCTTAAATCCCCGCATAGGAGGTGAGAACCAGGGTGGGTTTCTATCTTCAGGTCAAATAAGTGCATGAAAAGCTTCCATGGCACCAGTGTTAGGTGAGAAGATGGTTGAAATCATTAAGAACTGCTGCTCAGCCCTAAAAAGGATTAATTTAGTTCTCCTTTGTGACTAACAGGAGAGCTGTCTTAAAATGATGAGATGGATTGGCACGTCACTTCCACCTGGCAGCTCCCTCTGCTCCGCTTGCACATGCAGTGATTCACCAGCAGTGGGTTGTGAATAATGCAGAAGCGGATGAAAGAAAATGGGACGCAATCTTCCTTGCCATACTGAGTTCAGCCGATGAAGAATGAAGTTAATTGTTCCCTTAGCACATACCCTAAAATGAATGTTTTTTTCCACCTAAATTAAATAAGCAACCTAACTGGACTTTCAGAGCTATTTCACAAGATGGTCGATCCAGGTCGTTTGTCTTTGTGCGGTACAGTTTGTCACTGGCTAATTATACTGACAGCTTTTCTGCAGTACCGTGTTAATATCAACTGTCTAAGGAGTGCCTTGGCAAATGGAAAAGTCATTACATCCTCGTGTCACATTCTGCCACCTGCACTCCCAGAAACCTGCACATCACTCAGGTCTCCGCGAGTCCTGTAATTGGGCTATGATCAATGGCACTGCTCCTGCTAGAAGGCAGTGGCTGGTGCGAATGGCAGAATTTGTCTTTTCATGTTTTGTGCTATAAAATGCCCAACAATTTTTAAAATATTGCTCGCTTTAAAAAAAAAAAAAAAAAAAGACTTGCCTTCCCGCTGATGGCCCAGAAAAAAAAGTAAAACCGCCCTTCAGATATTTGCTGCTGTAAGAACTGAGTTACTCACCTCAGAAAGGAGAACTGTCTGGGGGAATCCATCACCTCCCACCTGTTCTAAAATAACAGCAAAACCTGAAGGCTGTTCGAGCAGTATGGATGGATGCCTCCAAGGCTCTGCTCCAGCCAAAGTGGGGGGAACCGGAGAGTGCTCGGGGCAGCCCCCTGTGAGTGCCAGGCTCTGTTCAGACTTCCCGATGTCCCACAACACGTAGAGCATTTCACCCTTGCAAAACGTCCTGAAATCAGACAGGGAAGAAAGAAATAAAAAATTAAGAGAAAGCATCCTTTAAATACAGGCGAGCGCGGGATTTGTTTACAGTCTCACTGCATTTCCATGGAAACTCTAATTGTCAGAGCATGCAGCGGGGAAATAATAGGCTCCAGACCCTGCACGGAGCGCTCTCCCGAAATGCACCCGTGCGGCGGCGGCGGCCGGCTGAGCACCCAGCACCGAGCACCCAGCACCACAGCAGCAGCAGCCGCTGGGTACCTGGCCCTGGCGCCTCCACAGCACCCACATAAGATGCACCGCCGGGCATCCTCGCCCTTCTCCTGCAGAGCCGTGCCGGGGCTATGAGCGGTGCCTGGGGGCTGCGCACTCGCGGCCCGTTCTGCAGCAGGCTCCCTGTGGCTGCAGGTGAGCGGGGTGGGCAGGGGGCAGTGTGGTGGGCAGGGGGCAGCGGTGTAAGTTTGCGTGGGGCAGTGCCGAGGCCACGCAGTGGGTGCAGAAAGCCCTGGTTTCACTTTGGTGCGGGTGGCCGAGCAGGGCATGGAAGGGCAGAAGGATGCCCATGTGGGTGGGTGGGCGTCCTGCCTGGCTTCGTGCCGCCATCCTTCGCTGGCCCCGTGCCACAGGATGCAGGAGTGCATCCCAAGTTTGCTGCCTCTGGCCGGCAAAGGCCCCACTAGGTTGCCTCGCGCTTCCTTGGAGCTGGGGAAATAATCTTATTAGGTGGCTTTTAGTTGTTTTGGGAAGCCATGTTCTCGTGTTCCAGGATAATGTTGCAATTCTTCTTTGAGTTAGGCATGTCAAGAGACCTATCGCTAGCTCGCATGAAAATCAATATTTCTGGGCTTGTGAAGTGAGCTCAGTCTTTTGAACTCTCCCGGCTCCGCAGACGAGCTTTTGCTGTTGTACATAAAGAGCAGCTGCGTTTGCAGCAGCAGCATTTGATCTTCAGCCCATGCTGTGAACACAGCTCGTCGGTGGTTTCGGTGTGGGGCTCGGACTCTATCTGTCTGCTGAGATGGGGCACGGTTGCTCCGGTACTAACAACATAGCTCAGTGCTTCACTTCAGCTTAGGTGGTCAGGCAGCGCATCCTGGCTCATTAGCAGAATTTTATAATACAGAAGTTATAAAAGAGTCTGACTTTTTTTTTTCTTTTTTCTTTTTTTTTTCCCCTATACACTCCAGTAATATAGGGACTGGGGGGCTATGTTTCATAGGCAGGTGTTTCACAGGCAGGTTTGCATTTTGCTTTCTCCCTGTATATCTCCGCCTGTTGTTAAGGTAAGGAAGGACTTCCAAGACTGTAAGTTGCTCTCAGCAGTGAAGATTAATTGTCCCGGACAGGCTCTAAGACACAGATCGAACAGACTGTACAGGCACCAGCCAGTCAGTTATCTTAAGAGGTATTAATATTGTAGCATACAAGATCTTATCCATGAGTAAGCCTTAATATAAGCATCTCATCTAGCAGAAGGAAGATCTCCTGACAGAGCAAATGCCTTCAGTGGAGGACAGTTGTCTGCCTAACTTGTGTATTCTTGACAATTTCCATTTAAATACGTAAAGAAACAGAAATAGCTGGTGTATCCACTCTCCTAAATTCTGGCTTATAGATATTGTATTTTAAGCAACAGCTTTAAGTCTAATAAGAAGATGAATTTCAAGATGTTAAGTATTAAACTGGCATATTCTATGTTATCTGATACCTTTAATCCAGCTAAACTTGAAAAACGTTCTAAGTTCCATCTGTTATTCTCAGACCTTACATCAACTACAATTGAAAACATTTCTGAAGCACGATTCTGGTGAAAACAAGAGCCACAGTATTCAAAGGGTGACATTGAGATGCATCACAGATGAATGTGGCTTAAGGAGGTATAGTCTAAAATCTTTCAAGATCATGGTATATCAGCTATCATAAAATACACTATATTGTAAAGGGTAACTGCAAATACTCCTTGCATTTAATGTTTACTGAGTTAATCTGATTCTTGCAGTAAATGTTCATATCCAGCCTGGGTTCTGCCACAAGCTGCAGCCCCTCCTGTCTCATGTGGCTAAGCCTTCTGCCTCCCGCATCCTACTGAAACGAAAGGAGACCAAAGCAAACCTGGCTGATGCTTGTGCTGTGGGAGCTACAGATGTAGCTGAGCACAGTCCCAGGGGATGTATAGAGACCAGCAATGCAGGAAGGGAAGCTCAGATGACCTCAGGAAATCTTACTGACTGACTGATGTAGGAGATGAAAATAATCCAAATTTTGGAACTAGCAGCTAAAAACAAATCAGGTACCTTCAGACTGATCAAATTTGAACTTGAATACAGGCACAAGAACACCTTGGCACCGTGGTGCATTGAGTTTAGAAATACACTTCAATTTTGAGGACAATGTTTTCAAAAGCAGCTATATTATTTAGTTCTCTTCCCCACAGTGGTACTTTCAGGAATCCTCATTTCTCTGAAAGCTACATTACACGTGCTACCTTGGAGTTGCCCAACTCCAATGATTGAGGGAGAGTGACTGAATCCCTAAAATAAATAAATAGAAGCAACTGTTAAAAAAAATAAATGGCAGAAAGAAAAATGCCAGTAAGTGCACAGATCCCTGTGTAGTCATTGGTATGCTAACACAAGATTGGGGACAACGGATCACTGATATGGGAGGCACACATTGTTTCTCTTGCTTTGTTACTGCCAGTTGCACTCAGGCTGAGTGAGCAAGTGTTTCCTCTGAGCAGGAGAACAAGCTTGGAGGGCAATGGATCCACTTTGCAATTGTTGGAGAAAAGTCTGCTTTCATTTCACGCAACCAAAAATTAAAATAAAATCTCTTTGGGCATTTTGCAAAGGAAACTTCTGTCAGTACGACAGTTTTCTGTTGAAATCAGCAGACTGTAGCGTTATGCCCATCCTTCCCTTTCTTTCTGTCAGTCTGAAACAAACTGTGCCTATAGGTAGAGGGTGCAAGCAGTGGCTGCAGCGCTCTGGTGTACAGTGTCCAATCAGTACCTGACCAGTGCACGTGGTGGCTTCTTCCTGTGCTCCTCCCTCATGGAAAGCAGGGTATGTAATAGGGGAGATGGTACCTTCCCAGCTCTCGCCCAGGACAGAAGGCAGCCCCAGCACTGGTAGGACACAGCTGGTGAGCCCTGGCTGGACTTCGGAGGCAGTCCTGCTAAGCTTTTTCAGTATTGATGTGTCTTGGCAAAATATTTCTTCTTCAACAAAAACAGCATGTTCACTTTCCGTTTTTCGAGAATTACATTAAAAACTTGATGAACAACTTTGCTAAAGCCATACTGCAGTCTTTAAGTGAAGGCAGAAATCCACAGAACCTGCCAACAATCTGCTAATTAAGTCTTTAAGAAGCCAGTAAACATTCATTTAATAAACGTGTTCCAGTGTAGCGACACACACAAAACATTGTTCCTTGACCCTAGTCTTAGGATTACATCTATTGAATATAAATTCTTAGGAGAGAAAATAATTGTGATGTGTCTTGAGAGACTTGAGAGACTCTTCCTTTTTATTTTAAGTCACCCAAAGGTGAAAATGGCAGTAGGAAATAACAGCAATGCCACCAGACTGTTTCAATTCTCTTCACAGCGTTCCTTAATAAGAATCAAACACAGCTAAATACAAGTGGATGAAATTATACAGATTTCTCTTTAGACACATAGCTGGAATGAAATGAACTAATTAGAGAGTCTTTTCTACTAACCGAGATGCTTGCCCTTTCTCCATGCACAGATGAACCCTGTCAATGACAGCCGATACCACCGAAAAGTCTAGGGAGGAAACTACAGTTTGGGTACATGGATCAACAAAACTCTCACAGTACATAGCTGTCCTCAGAGACCTACAATTTTAACTTAGCTCACTACTTTAACTTAAGCATCAGTGTGCACTGTCACCACCCGGTATGACCTCTGGGCAGGTACGACTACATGAGTTTAACCATTACTGAAAATACCTGTAGATATTCTAAAAGCAATCTTAATCTTCCTAAGAGAGGGAAACATCTACAGTTTGTTTCTGCTTTACAGAGTACTCCTTCAGCCTAGATCAGTTAAAATAGAAGAAAATGCAGAATGATCTTTTTTTTGGCAAAGGTTTACATATGCAGGCAAACAAAAGAAGTGAAGAGCACCTTCTTTCAGAGTCTTCATCACTTCAAGAGCATTTTAAGAATTTTGGATTTTTTTTTTTTTTTAATATCAAGATGCTACTGGATTTACTTCTCTCTCTCTTATTAGTCTTCCTATTCTAAGGCAATGACTGGGTTGTTAGTAACCAAGGTTTGGACAGATCTAGCTCTTGAGTAAAGTTTCATTTCCCTTTCTCAAATAACTCCTGCTTGGTTTCAAACTGGTAAGTACGCAATGGGATGCTCAACTCATAATGCCCTCTTGGTCTGTGCAAAATATAAACTGGAAAAGGAAGGCAAGTAAAAAGATAATCGTCTAGAATTACATCAATTGCTTTTTCATTATTAACTCCTCAGTTGTATGCAAGGGTTTTTCCTACACACTTCTTAGCTAAGGTGAACGTTTTTATGCAAAGATAATGGATTGTTCACCCTGAAAATGCTAGGCAGACAGTATTTCATATGGAAATGCAATGTACAATTGAAATGGCTTTCGTGAATCAAAAAAAGCCTGCAGGTTACAGCTGCACGCACACTCCAAAATCTGCAAAAGCATCAGTCATTAGTCAACCCTGTGCTTCCTCCATGCTGAATAAAGGAAAAAATAAACAAATAAAAAGATAGAGGTATGACATGTGAGGGATGTAATTCCATGAGACTGAGGTAGGGGTATGTATTTCATCCAAGGCAGAGACCTGCTCTGTTTTTTTCAGACAGAAATTATGTTGACTTACATTTAGAGAACAGAAAGAAATTTCAGCTGATGGTGGAAGTCACTGTGGTCTGCAGATAATACTGTTTTCAGATGACTGCTAGCAACTCAGATACATTGACCCAGGAAAATTAAGTAAAAAACTAGTTACTTTTTAAGCTAATAGTTGTATAAGGAGAATCTAACCAAAATGAACACTTCCGATATTATCAGTATTGAACAGAGAGAGACTGGGTGATTTACAGAATCTCTAGTCTGCTCCTTTAAAGTTGGTCTAGAGACGAGCATAGTCTCAGATAATGCTTTTTGTCTTTTATGTAGGTTTTCCCTATTTCATGAAAGACAGGGAAAAATTAAATAGAAGTGATTTGCATTAGTGCCACCCAGCTCATACAAGCATAATCGTAATATTTAGATTATCTAAATTCACATATCCAATCCTTACGTCTATTTCAGAGGTTATTAAAAACCACTTTAGCTCAATATTGTGAGAAGCTGGCAAGGTTAAGTTTTCCCCAACACATTAGTGAAGACATAAAAACTTGCAACATCTTATATTTTTAAATAAGTTTTTCTAATCTTACCTGAGATTACCTCACAACACACTGCCAGTGAATCTTCTGAGGGGGTTGTATGGTTTAAGTTCCCCTACTATGGCACCTATCTGGTAGGAATGTACATGTTGTGATGTGAAGGAAGGAGCACATCTGCAAGCATAGAGGAAATCAATAATATTATTGTGCTTTGAAGAAGTCAGCATGATACAGTGTTCTGAGAACAGATGCATTCTTGAGGAGACCTGCCATTTTTGGTTGCCAAATTTAGCCTTCTGCTCAATTTATGTAAGTTTTGGTTTTGCTTAGATCCTTTCACTTTGTCTTGCCTAAGATTTCTAAATGCGAAGCAATTTGGGCACTGGCACTTTGGGGAATTTTGACTCTGAAACTTTAATATGTGCAAGTTTTTAAGTTAAACTGGAATTTTAAATTGAATTTTCTTGTCTTTCACTTTCCTCTAAAATGAAGATGAATCACATGGAGATTCTGTACATAGAATAACTCTGTGTAGAGCTAGATTTCAATGGTAGATGTTTCTGTGCTGAATACTTAGAAATTCCCTGAATTTTCAAATGATTGGGTGGGGTTTGCATACAGTTAACACTGCCCTCTTCGTATTATGTAAAATTGCTTTGTTCAGCTGTTTTGGAGGCAGTTTTCTCTTCTGCCTGACCAACAGTTAAGATACGTGCAACATTATTAGAAGATGGTTAGTATACACATGACATTAGGATCTCCATCTTGGAGCACTGACAGTAGATCTCTGTAGAAACTGATTATTTCTGAAATCTTTTACCTATTTTGTGTTGCTTTTCTACTAGCAAGGTAAGAAATACTGTAGCAGTTGTTAACATATGTCAAAACTTCATATGTTTTCAGGTGTGCTCATTATAGTTTTGCTGTCATGTAATGACTAGGCACATGCCCAGATGGTGGTTGTAATTTCCTTACTCATATGAATGAGCTGTTATTCACATGAGTAATCTTCCCGGCTCTAAATGGATTGCTTTTGTAGCTAACTGCTCCCTCATGGGAAGGCTGACAATATGGTCTATAGCAAAGCGCAGCTAAAAGCCAGCTTCATAATGCGTATCCTTACACTGTTATTGTCCAGTCTGAGCAGCCAGCTACCAGGCCCAGGTGTGCTGAATGCCACATGACAAAACCTACAAAACGAATTTGCGTTAACCTGAAGTTACGCAGGATTTGCTTCACAGCAAACTGATACCACTATTAATTTATTTGCATTAAGGTGATACAAGGTAAAATTATGTTTCTTACAGTCTGCTTAACAGCAGTATCATCTTTACTTCAGTTGGTAATTAATGCCTTTCTTGTTCTAAGCAGGACTGTAAAATGGATTTAGGATTCAAAGACCATAACAACAGGACACCCACCAAGAACGCTTCTGCTGCTACAAATAATTTTTCTGCCTGGAAAGACTACAGGAGCAGTGTCGATGACATACAGTACTTTCTCATTGGGCTATACACACTTATAAGCCTGGCTGGCTTTGTGGGAAACCTGCTTGTACTAATGGCTCTAACAAAACGCAAGCAGAAGACAATAATAAACATCCTCATCGGTAACTTGGCCTTCTCTGACATCTTAGTTGTGCTGTTTTGTTCTCCTTTCACGCTGACGTCTGTCCTGCTTGACCAGTGGATGTTTGGCACTGTCATGTGCCACGTAATGCCCTTCCTCCAATGTGCATCCGTTCTAGTTTCAACTTTAATGTTAATATCCATTGCTGCAGTCAGATACCGTATGATAAAATATCCCCTTGCCAGCAATCTAACAGCAAAACAAGGCTATTTCTTAATAGTAATCATTTGGGCCTTCGGTTGTGCCCTTTGCTCCCCTCTGCCAGTTTTCCACAAAATTGTGGACCTCAGCAAAACTCTGAATTTAGAGGCACTGGAAAACAGGCTCTTGTGTGTTGAGTCATGGCCTTCTGACTCATACAGAATTGCCTTTACCCTATCCTTACTGTTCCTGCAGTATATACTCCCCCTGGTGTGTTTAACTGCTACTCACACCAGCGTCTGCAGGAGCGTAGGTGCCAGGCTGTCCAGCAAGGAAGACAAGTTCCAAGAAAACGAGATGATAAACCTCACGCTTCACCCATCTAAGAGTACAGGCACTCAGACACAGCCCTCCAGCCACACCAGGTGGAGCTGCGCCTTGGTCAGAAAGCACCACAGAAGATACAGCAAAAAGACTTCCAGCGTGATGCCAGCTATTTTAAGGCACCATCAGGATAATACTAATTTCAGAGACCTCCCAGAAACCTCTGGCACAGAAAAAAGCCAGCTCTCTTCCTCAAGTAAATTCATCCCAGGGGTACCTATCTGTTTTGAGATGAAACCAGAAGAAAACACAGAGATCCAGGACATGATTACGGTATCCCAATCCATCGTCAGAATTAAAACAAGATCTAGGAGAGTTTTTTGCAGACTGACAGTGCTAATCCTCGTTTTTGGTTTCAGTTGGATGCCTCTTCACCTTTTCCATGTTGTGACGGATTTTAATGCCACTCTCATTTCTAACAGACATTTTAAATTAGTATATTGCATATGTCATTTGCTGGGCATGATGTCCTGCTGCTTGAATCCCATCCTCTATGGGTTCCTTAACAACAGCATAAAAGCTGATTTAATGGCCCTTATTCCATGCTGCCAAATACCATGATTTTATGAGCCTCAAGATAAAATAAAATAAAACAAAGAAGTTTGTTTTTCAAGCATACTAATGTGAATAGCTGTACAAATTAAATTAGTGAAGTTTAATTAGTCTGACTTGGTTGTGATTAGTAGCATCTCATGTGAACAGGTAGTTCTAAGGCTGCATGTATTTCTTGCATTGGCCAGAAATATGTAAGTGTATTATAATATTCTGTTACTCATAGGAAATCATACTCAGTGTACAGAAACAGAATACAGTTTTCATTACCTGAAATATTGTCAATCTGTACTTTTAAAATATACAGAATGAGTCATAAATGTAAGACTAATTAGACTTATCAGTATTAACTATCATATATCAAACTACAATAAAATACATATCTTTTACTAAATTACTTGTTGAGACTACTTCAGTGCCAACTTTGACTGTTTTCTAAATTAATAGGAAGTCCATTTCTCGATGGGATCAGAAAAGTATTTTTCCTTCACTTTTTAACTCGTATTTTGCAATACCTTTGCATAATCTTTTGCTTCTGGTTCCCAGGTTGTCTTGTTCCCAGGAATGGGTTTGTGAGTAGTTATTATTGTCAAGATTCTTTCCATCTGTACTGTTTACCCAGTACAACCCACTTCTGATTTCCTTAACCGATTTTTACTCCAGCTTCTCATTTTATGGAATTTTCAGCCAGGCCTGAACTTATCTATAGCTTTGCCTTTGTTCTTGCACTGATGGCTCTCCTGAACGTACAGCACATTTCCAATCAGGATAAGCCTTCATTATCTAAGAAACTGATAGCGGAAAGAAAAAGAAAACAGAAAGACAGCGGGATGTTTTTCTTTTGCCACAAAGCAAAAACCGCACTTCACCATAGATGAACCACTTAATTTGGATCAGCAGCTTTAAGATGCACCTGCCCATGTGCACATGCCTATGTATGCTTTCAGCCCCTCCCTCACTTCTTTTTTTTAAACCAGACAGGTACTTTTTCTTCCACATTTAAATCACATGCATCTTCCCTAAGAAAGTCACATTCCGTTTCATAGCACAAATAGAAAAGATGTAAATATAGATTAGATAGCTATATCTACAGCTACAGATAGGTATAGATATTTTTTCCCCCTGGGTTACTCTAATTTAATAACCCACCTCTGCCCGCAGGGTTCAGTGAATGTACATAGCCTCTACTCTGAATTTCATGCTGTAAAACTTCTCCCCAGGTGATTCTTTCTTTTTCTCCATTAAGATTCCCAGTCTGATAGGCTCTTTACACAGCCTTTCCAGTCTGAGAAATAAAGTTATTATTTTTATAAATGGGTGGATGGGAATGCTCAATGTGCAATTTTTGCCTTGGGATACTTCCCTTCCAGTTAGTCTTTAAAAGTGGAAGCAGTTCTTTTATTTGAAGGAACTGTCAAATTAGTTTTATTATAATGTTACAATTCTGAGACCTTTTCTCCCCATGCTACCATCTGGTAAGGAGTTTATTACATACTAGTTGGTAATATCATGGTTTCTATCATGAAGGTATTTCCCTGAAGTCTAGTTCCCAGTAACCCATTGTTCTTTGTTTACACTCGTGATATACTTTGTTTCTTCCTGGACACTGACTATTTCGTTTTGCAGATTATTATCTCCTAAAAACCTACAGCATGGCATTTTATAGAGTACAAACAGTACAGAATACTGGATATTGGAACAATATATTATAAAATAGCTTTTAAAAAGTTTTAAATAGTTTAATTTGAAGAAATTTATGGCTAGTCTTGGTGGATAAACTTAGGAAAAAAAGAAACTAAATCCTCACCCAAAAAACAAGAACATTTAAGTTACAACAATTTATGGCCACTTTACATCTACACATTTTCATGTCATTGCAATATATTGTTTAACCTTATTTTTACCATGTGATGTAACCAGTGTAAAAGAATAGGAAGGCAGTCACATTATTTGAGTTTCAAATATTTCTTCCAGCTTTATTTTATTTATTTACTGTTAACCTTCCTTCCTACATGCTGTTTATATTCTATTTCTTCCTTTCTTTATATACTTTTACAATTTCAACAATTTCTACCTCCTACACTTAGGACTGTTACTAAAATACAAAATAGCGGTTTATTCAGTAATGAAACTTTTCAGATCAAATTCAACTTCTGCTGTGCATGAGACACAGAAACATGCTAGCACATGAAGAAGCCCTTTGTCTAGTTTCTGAGGCTCACAAAGATTAGGCTGCACACTGGTGATTTTATTGAGAGCACTGTCCATTTTTTTCCTGGATGGAGTTAATAACTATGCTCCCTACTATTTATACTGATCAAAGAACAACAAATTGTAGTTTGGTGATAGGGAATTAAATCAAGACAGCTAATGAACTTCTTCAGTCCTGTGCCATTTAAAAATCCATCTTCTCTTTCTTAAGATGATCAGTGGTGGGAGAACGTGCATTTTCTTCTTATTTACAGAACAATCATCATCATCATATTTGCACATCTCCAAAATGTCACCATCTTTCCTCTGAAATGTTAGTTAAAAATAAAATAACTTCTCCATCTTTCTTCAGCAGCCAGAATACCTCAGTCCCAGTATCAGCAAGGAATACTTAGGAAGCAGAGAGTAGCAGGAGCAAGTGAAATCATGCAGAAGGTAGTACCTGAAAGAGTAACTTCTATGAGTGGGAGAGAAACAACCAAACCATCCATTTAATGCTTTTCCAGTCTGGAATCTAAAGACAAAGAAAAAATTCAGAACACAAGGATCCCCCAGCCCCACATTTGTTGAGTGGCCCCAACCAAGTTGAGCTGTAGCTCCTACATGCTTCACGTCCAGCAGTGACTAGCAGCGTGATGTCTCCCTCACGTACGTCAAAATATTTTGGAAAGTTGCATCTCATCATAAATGCCATCTAAAGGCATTGTATCATTCTGATACATAGATAGACAGGTACATATACAGATATGTAAAACTGCTAGAAAAGAAAGCACATTAAAATGGATCTTCAGATAGCACATGTAATCCTTGGGCTTTAAGCCAGTTAAACTACTACAGAGTTACTACTAAGTTTAACTACTGTTACTTCTGTAACCAAAAATCTAAATAATGGTGACAGTAGGAGTTTGTACATTAGCATCCACTAAATGCAGTCAGGAAATGCCAGTTGCAGAGCCATCTATCTATTGGACTTAGAATAATGAAGGGATGTAACAATACAGGGATCCTTCCCTACTAATAAAAAAAAAAAGAGGGGGAGGAACCCTCAGAGACAGCTGATGATTACATATGATGGATGCTAAAACTCTTATGGCTTGACACACATGAGGAATTATTTTTTTTCAGTTCTACAAAATAATATCATTGACACAGCTGGCATTTTGCAAATGTCAAAGAGTAAATGTTGTTAATGGCTGTCCTTTGCCCCTGTGTCAGTGATGAGGAAACAGGAGACCATTAGGATGTGCCCCTTGGCCAGGTCACTCCCAAGCCAGCAGTGCTAAGCACGCCCTAAGTGTATTTATTTAGGTTGAGGGGAAGAGACGAGCCTCTGTGGTCCTCCACAGTGCCATGGCAACAGTGGCAGAGACAAGTGTATGCCTCCCATACGTCTGCATGAGCTGTAATCACAGCAGGCAGTGCCAAATTCCTGCTCTTGGTCTGGCAGTTAAGAGCACCAACCCTGGGCACTGTGGTGACCACTGGAGAGCAAGCAGTGAGGAAGAAGCAGGAGAGCAAAACCACATTGCGGCTGTATTCCCTGGGGGCTACAGCCTTTGCGGGCATGCAGCCCTGCTCCTGGGGCCTGGAAACTCTCATCACAAGATGTTTCTTTCTCAGCACTGGGAACACTTGAGGAATTAAAAATAAATAAGTCGCTCGCATGAAGGTGTGGGAGAACCAAGAAGAGGAGCACAGTCTGGAAGAAAAGTGCTACCAGTCATGCTGAGGCAGGCACCACATCTCCTTCTGAGAAATACAGGAGAGGTGGCACGGAAAACTTCCCTCAGCCCTAGTGTTTATTATAATTAATGCCACCTAAAGATTATTAATGGATAACAAAGCCCTTCTGTAGTCCATAGGGGTCAATCATCTATCATTGCACTTTGGGAAAAGCAAAAACAAAACAACAACAAAAAAGAAGAGTCGTTTCCTCACAGTAGTCCCAATATCTGTCTGCGCAGCATACAAAATAAATATCTGTTAACATCACAGACTCCAGAAAGACATCCATCATCAATGCTGCTGGGTCCAGGAATTCACCCCTTGATTTTGGTGAAAGCCAAATTATGCCTATACTATTTATAATAAAAATTCCTAGTCATAAAATATATTAATTGGTCTGGAAGCCAAGAACTTTTAAGCTTGAAAACTGCCTTAGTACTGTGACAGGATTCTGGTCCAAAGCAAACCTCTGCTTTTTCCCCCACATGACCAAAATAGTTGTTTAAAAACATGATTCTCATGGATAACCTTGATAAGGAGTATTAGGCAGATTTTGGAATAATGGTTTACATCTGATCTGAGATCAGATTTCTTGTTCTTCCATTTAATATATTTTTATATACTTCTAAATCAAAAGTAAGAGCTGAATAATGAGTATGTGTACACGTCCTTACTCCTCTCAAAATGTTTCTTTAAAGCAGAAGCATCTTCTTTCCAACCATTTGATAAGGATATTTTACCTGTGATCACTCGTAAAGCACCATTCTGTGCTATTAAGACACAATTTGTGTCATCATACTGTGGTTCGATGTTATCCACATCAGTAAGTCTTACCACACCACCTGAATTTAAAACTCTGAAAGCTCAGAGAAAATAGCAACATCTGCTGTGCTTCAGAGGTTACCATGATCTGGCCTCGTCACCAAGCTTTGTTGCATGATATATACTAAGAATAGCCTCATACAGTATGTTCTTGGAAGAAATAGGCAGTGATTTTGACACAAACTTTGTAAAAAATATTAACTCCCCCAGAAATAATATTACTACAGAAAGGAAGATGTGGTCACAGTGCTTTCCAAACAGCTGAGATGTGCATTTGTGGTACAACTAGCATCACTCATGTAAATATTGTATAACTAAACAAGAATCTTATTAATCATCTTTGCTTTTGAAGAGAAAATATTCCAAACTATTTGAAAGTTATGGGTTTTTTTGTTACATACTAATATTAGGAAATACGGGGGGGGGGGGGGGGGGGGGAAGGAAGAGATAACATTGTCACAATTCAAATTCGGTTCTTTTGAACAAATATGAACACTTCATTTTGCCCTTGTAGTCACATTCTTAAGATGATCCATTTAATAATGGGGCTCAAAAATACTCCTCTGGGAAATTAGCAGAATGGTGATTTGACATTCAAGACTGAAGTCGGCTGGCTCTGCTCATACATCCAGTTAAACAAATGTTTGCTTTGTCTTAGCAGGAGAATGATCATGTCTATATTACTTGAAAGCCACAATAGCTGGACACTTTTAAGCAGAAAACATTTATTCCTATCCCTGCAAACAAAGCAATGTACAAAAGGATTTTTAAGGCCACTTCTGGTGCAAAATTTAATCAGAGGAGTAACTTGGTGATGGACAAACAGTTTTATAATTGTTTATCTCTTCAGACTCTCTAGGAACCAAAAAGACACAAACCTTATTCGATGGCAGACCAAAACAGACCATAATTATAATTTTAGTTTTACCTATATATCTGCATTTCTTTTGGTACAGAAAGAAAAATTAGCTAGGCAAGGAGATAACAAAAACATCCCTGCAACAAGTAACCTTGGTAGTTTATATCCAGATTTACCTGTAAGTGAGATGATAGCGTTACTGTTTTAACTGCTAGTAATTCCCCTGGCTTTATGACAACCTCCACCAAATTAGGGTTCATTTAGTATTCATAAGGATTTTGGCCTCTTGGCCTGAGGATTAAAAAAGCTGCACAAGAGATCAGCATGCAATCTAAATCTTTACTTTCTGCTGATTTTGTTTTTTTTTTTTTTTGTGGTGTTAGCACAACTGTGAAAAGTGCAAGCTGTTCACTTCAGGAAAATTAAACTCATTTTTATGTAACTACTGGGACCCAATACAGGAGAAACAATTACATATTTTTTTAAGACTCTGTCAGTTCCAACACACATCCCATACAGGTAATTGTTTCAAGCCTTGATGATACATTCTCTCAATTAATATCCTTAGGTGTTAAAGTACATTTCAGATAGCACAGCCTCATCTGGTCCTCACTGCAAATTATGACAGGCGAAGTTCAGAGATCTATTCCTACTGCAGAACTGAAGTGCAATACACTCTACTTGAGACCACTTTGTAAGATCATTTGGTGAGTGAAGACCATTCAGGATGCAGTTGATCTCTACTGGTTTTGTGGGAGCCCATTATGCAGGAAACCTGCTCTGAGGCCATTTGTCACACAAGTTGTTAGTTCCCACGAGCTCTCTGGGCACAGAACTCACGCCTTCCCCTTGCACATCATCACACCTGCAGTCAGCAGGGACCCTTAAGTGCTACTCCTTTCACAGAAGAGAGGAGATGGCTGGAAAAGCAGTGAAAACTGTGAACCCTCCGGTACTTGTTTTCCCTCTTCAGCTGAAAACCGGAGATGTCCTAGGAAGCTGTAGAAGACATCTGAGTGAGACTTTTTGGAAGGGAAATGGGAATCACATCCCAGAGAAGAAATCTACTAGTGCAGGACTGGCTGATTAATCCAATACACCCAGGACCCTATGGCCTTACTAATACTAAGTCCAAAAAATGCAGAAAGTTGGGTTTGCAGTTTTGCTGATTTTCTTCTATTACGGTAAATCCATTTTAACTATTCAAGGTAGAGTTTGCTATGTCCTCTGACCCAAGCATCTTCACATTGCAATACAGCTCCAACACCAAACTACTCTTTGCTATAAAAATATTCCCTCCATTTTTGTTGGCATATTACATAACAATACTATGATAACACAATAGGTCTGGTCCCGATAAAAGATTTTGTTGAATTACTAATACAGAAAATAATAAATGAGAGTCAAACTAGAAAAAAGGCAGCACATCTGTCAAAATGAAAAGAATTAAATCAAGCTACCCCTTACAAGTTATGGGAACACTGTAGCGTATTTAAAAGACACTTGATCAAATGCATGAAAAGTAAACGTGTTTTTCCATAGTTTAGCAACTGTTTTTGCTGAACTAGAACTTGTGACTTGTCCCTTTAATTATGAATGTCTATGAAAGACATGACTATATTAAGAATTTTATTATCAACAACAACAAAAAAACAGGGTAGAAAAAGCTTTTGTTTAAAGATCAAACCATAAATTAATTATGGCTTATTTCCTTTGCTTATATTACTGACTGCATGTACTGCAATAAACAGATTTCTACTTCCCATGTGTGAAGTTCATAGGATAATGCTCACAGCAGACAGCAAGCAGAACTAAACCTGTAATTTACAATGATAAACAAGAACTAAAAGGCAAAGTTCATTTAATCATCGTTAGAAACACAAATGCCCTTGCTTTCTTTTGTTTAAACCAGAAATGAATACAGCATGTTACACAATTTGTGCAATAGCATTCATAAAAAAAAAAGATTTTATTTATTTTAAAGAAATTAGAGGTGTAATAAGAGATGGTATAGCCTAGCTGGTTCTGTTTGTATCCTAACACGAGTTTACCTTTGTGATACATGAGAGAGAGCAAAAAGGGTTAAACAGTATGCAAAAAATCCTGTTTCTTATCTGAACTGTGAATTTCTGTTCGTGTTCCTATACTCCCTTAACAGTGATTAAAGCATAATAAGCACCCCGAAATGAAGGTACATCATAAGTCTCAGGAATTTCCTTCGCAAAGTCAAGCACTGTAGCGTTACTCTGCATGTTGGTGGTCATGCTGTTTACAAAGATGATTTCTATAATACTATTCAAATGTTGTTCAGCAATATTTAACAGGAAAAAATCGAGCCAAGTTACAACAGCATTCTTAATGTTTCTCTCTCTCTCACTTTTTTTTTTTTTTAAGTTTTCCATTTATGTTAAGCATAGCACATAAGAGAACATGACCTGATTTCCAGATCTTGCATGAATTTTTCCCTAGCTATGCCTTCGGAGCTCCAAGCTGCCAGCTTCAGTAACAGCAGCAGGCTGCGGGAGACCTCTGCTGGTGAATGCAATTTATCGCCCTGCAGCTGCTGCTTGTGGACCAGATATGGATGTTCCCCAGCTGTGAAAAAAGATAGTGTTTGGAGCTTTTAATATTATTTCCCCTACGAATGTACTCGTACTTTTTATTTATTAATACCTTTTTAAGTTAAGAAAAAAAAAGTTCAATTTTTCAAATATTACCTTACAAAGTAAAACAGAAAGTCAAGAAAACTACTTCTTGAAAAACTGCCAATAAATACAACCTTCAAAATACAGTCATGCCTGTGTAAATTTTGCACAGCTAAAATCAACATTCTCCTGGAAATATTGCAGTATTTAAGATGAAGCTGCTTTACAGATTTGTTTGTTTGAGATAGGTACTGACAAGACGATACCCACGCAGATATTCACCTATTCACCAGGCAGGGGATGAGTGGCCTGGAAATTCTGCCATATCCAAGCAGTGCCCTGGGACAGCCTAGGCATAGAAGCAGAGGGGAAGGGCTTCCCCAGGAGCATCTGGTAAAAGATTTATTCTTTGGGGCAAATCAGTGGAAGCACCAGCTTCTCTAAATTGCAGGTTAAAAAAAAAAAAAACAAAACATAATCTGACTCTAATCCTTGGCTACTCTACTTCAATAAGCTAGTGACTGCTGAGGAGTGTCATTTTGATTATTCTTAATCAGTTAAGGTGTGGCAAATACAATCAAGAAAGTGCCATGCAGTCCTTTAAATTAACGGTATGCTTTCATCTACAGCTGCATGAATCATTCTGATCACCTGTACTTACATAGAGTAGAACAGAATATATTCAAAGAATCAGATGATCTCCAGCTGATAAATACATTACTTGCAAAAAGATACGTTGGTGAACTTCATAAAAAGATGGCTTTAATGAAAAAGTAACAGAAATCCCTATTAATCCTTTTGAATGGCTACTGAAGAAATGGGCTCTCAGATGAACTAAAATGTCAGATTGTAAAAGGACGTTATTAACACAAGACATAACTAATCCATAAATTTGTTGTCAAAGGTATTGCAAAGGCCAAAGTCGTGTCAAAGTTTACATGATTAACAACAGCATAATCAGCAATGATACAACAACACCTTCCTACACCTGGTAAGTGATAAAAGAACTTCATCATGAGACAATGTGTAAATTAGTTTAAAAAACAGATTTTGGAATGGAATAGTCTCAGGTTGCCACTGGCAAGGCTCTGAGCCACACCAGCTGCTGGTCAGATCCATCTAGAAATGCCTATAAATTTCCATCCCAAAAGCTGAAGTTTTAAACCAATGAATCTTTAAAAAAATAACATTGCTAGTTCTTTTTAATATAATGCTTACAGAAAGCTAACGACAAATGATCAAAAGAAAAACTTTATATAAGAAAATCACCATTTAAAATCTTTAATTGTAAGTCAGTTAGTATAAATGAATTCCCCATGCTTTTAGCAGTTCAAATTCTCTAAACAATTATGAGGACACTGCCATAAACAAACAGCTATGCTGCTCATGATACCTGCTTAGCAAGTTTAGCCAGTGATTTAAACTAAACACACTAGAACTAAAATAATTGCAGTTCTACAGTAACATGGGGTACACATGTTTGCAAGGAAGGGTACATCATTAACAGTTTCTTTATCTTGTAAAACAGTATAATTTGATTTCAACACAATTGTCTAAAAGAACTTTTAGTAAAAGATTTTTGTGTTTATCATATGGGCAGTTCTGAATTAAACTGAGGTATTGTCAATAGGTAAACATCAAGCATTTGCAGTCTGCTATACACTAATTCTGTTTTAGTAGTAGTTAGGCACTGTGATCCACTGATTTTCAAACAGCAGTAATATGAAGAGGTCCCTTGGATAGTTTTAGATCTGTCTAGTTCTAGATCTGTCACTACTGCTAAAAAAATCGTAAATACCTTACAGCTACATAACAGTAGATAGGGGAAAAAAAAAAAAACAAACACCTTATCAAAGATCCAGGTAAAAACCTATTTGTGAAAGTTCACACAGCAGCAATCAAGTGTGAATGAGAAAAGACAGCTCAATTTTCCTATAAAAATTGTGTCATTACAGAAGAACAATAGCACAAACAAAAAGAAAACGGTTTCCCAAAGAGTGAGCCTCATGCAGCAGGTAACATTTTTTTTCATATCAATACTTCCATTTCTTAGAGAACAAGTGTTTCACATCAGCTCTTCCAATTATAGTACCCCAGTGAGAATCGTCAAGTAATTTCAGAGTGCCTTCCCACTCCCCTGACTAAAATGCACCCACCCAGCTGGCAAAGCTTCTGTGTAGCTCACTAAATTGCTCAGCAGAGCATGAGGACCAAGCTGAGGCAAGTCACATTGGGCGTGAAAATGCCTTTTACTTTAAAAAGTTATCATGGTGGTTTTTCCTTAGGGACACAAAGAAACAATACAGCTCTCCTAGCTCCTTGCGCTCATTAGCATGTTGTAGTGCTAATTGTGACCCAGCCCACTCTCTCTTTCTTTTACTTCCATGAGTATTCAGATTGCATAGGGCCTTGCTACCCCCCTCTCACCTTGCTACTTACACTAGCATTCATTTTAAAACTCTGCTTTATTTTGGAGTTGTAGGTTTCCACTATACCCCCTGTGAGAAGAACTTTTGCCAAATTCTAAAGTTCCTTAAAGCCTGTAGTTATTAGTTTCTGAAAATTTCATCCTGAAAGGTAATTCTCTGCTCATAGCATTCATTAAAACATTGCTTTTAAAGTACCTTCTCTTGCTGGGTTCTTAGGAAGCACTTCTTTAGTTCTGCTGTTGCAATAGTGGATGGCATTCTCTCTTGATAAATGGGTTATTATTTGAAGTGGCAGATGAACTGAAAAAAAGAAACAATATTACAGTGAAAGTGGCAAATACCCATCAAGTATAAAACCACTCTTCAAGACATTAGACTTTTATAAAAAGGAAACCAAATCCTCTGATAGAAATTGTCACATTTAAGAGCAGATTTTTTCTGAAAAGGAACACTTATCTGACAAGGATGGTAAAACCAAACCTTTCCCAAATAATATTTTTGTACTATAAGTTTTAAACAGCAAAAAATGCAAAACCAATAAATTACTAGGCAATTATAAAGCCTGCATGAAATTATGTGAAACATTATGGAAAATACCCGATAAGAAGATAATTGTACGTCTTCTCTCTGTTTGAACCAAAACACCTGCAACGGCTTTATGCAGATTTTACTACCAGCAGGAACTACTGAAATCAACTGATAAGTTGTCCCCACTGGACTTCAACAGACAAAACAAAAGCTGAACAACTTCCCCCTCTTGCTCCCCCCACCAAAAGTTAAAAAATAAATAAAATACAATGAGGCAACCTCCTTTTCTTTCAAGTCAAGCATTAGCCTGGTGTTTATAAAGGGTACTCTTCACAAAAACAAAAATCCTGTCTGCACTGATCTCCTTCCAACAGCCTGCCTGCAAAGTTAGACGGCATCACTGTTTCCTAAGAAGTCTCCGTGTCCATTACCTATAAAATATTCCCCTCAGTGTATGCATAGTTCCTCCTGTAATATAGGTGAAATCCAGCTATCACTATGAGCCTGTGAACAAACCACAGAGAAGGCCTCTCTGCAGGCTTTTTGCTGGGATGTTGTGACACTTCAGAAAGAGCAGCCACAGAAAAATCACCAAATCGAGAAGTCATTCTGCTTACATGTGCACAACATACAGTAACAACCTCCACACTTAATCATGTGTCTTCTGTATTGATTAGTCATGAGATAAACACAAATTTATACTTAGCAGGTGGTAAGTTAGGAGCAGCAGACTACAGGTAAAAATAAGATCGAGTGGAGCATCTGAAAAATAAACCTATTTGTAAAGAATCTGTGGTTAATAGTTCTGCAGTATTGTCCAAAATTTCCTGGTAGCAGTAAAATAAATTCTGATACCTCTTCTCTGTACTCTCTGTTCACTTAAGAAGTATCTCCAGCCCAATGCTAATAAATATTTGCTCTGACTCTTTCCAGTGGTGAGCCATCAGTGGATGGACCACATAACACATGTACCCACAATGTAGTGTCAGGAAAAGTTTTGCGTTCCACCACTGTGCTGGTCCTGAGCAAGAGACCTCTGTAGTAAAGACTACTGTAGTAAAGACTAGATAAACAGAGGTAGTCCATCCAGCAGCCTCACCAGGCACAGGCCAGCATAGACTTCAGGTTGTGGTGTGCTGCATGAAACCCTTGGCCACAGGGTGAACTCGACTAACTCCTTGTAACAGAGGAGCCTGCAGGAGCTCCTACTGGGTACTGGCAATTAGGCCACCTGCCTGGCCTTGCCTTTATCATAGAACAGAACTACAGAATATCCTGAGTTGGAAGGGACCCACAAGGATCATTGAGCCCCACTCCTGGCTCCACACAGGACCACACAAAAATCAGACCTTTTGTCTGAGAGCATTGTCCAAATGCTTCTTGAACTCTGGCAGGCTCTCTGTGCAGAACCTTTTCCTAATACCCAGCCTGACCCTCCCCTGTCCCAGCTCCATGCCGTTCCCTCGGGTCCTGTCGCTGTCCCCAGAGAGCAGAGCTCAGCGCCTGTCCCTCCACTCCCCTCGTGAGGGAGCTGCAGGCCGCCATGAGGCCTCCCCTCAGCCTGCTCTGCTCTGGGCTGAACAAACCAAGGGACCTCAGCCGCTCCTCATCCATCTCCTCTAGACCCTTTGCCATCTTTATAGCCTTCCTTTGGACACTCTTTAACAGTTTTATGTCCTTCTTATACTGTGGTGCCCAAACCTGCACACAGTGCCCGAGGTGAGGCTGGACCAACTCAGAGCAGAGCAGGACAATCCTTTCTCTCAACCAGCTAGCAGTGCTGAGCTTGATGCACCCCAGGGTACAGTTGGCCCTTCTGGCTGCCAGGGCACACTGTTGGCTCGTATTTAGCTTGCCATTGACCAAAACCCCCAGACCACTTTCCACTAGGCTGCTCTCCAGCCTCTCATCCCCCAACCTGTACATTACATTGCTCCATCCCAGATGCAGAATTTTAAATTGTTTAATTTCATGCATTTGGTAATTGCCCAGCCCTCTGATTTGTCAAGATCTCTCTGGAAGGCCTCTCTACCCTTGAGGGAGTTGACAGCTCCTCCTAAATTAGTGTCATCTGCAAATTTACTTAGTATGCATTTGAGTCCTGTATCCAGATCATTTATAAAAACATTGAAGAGAACTGGCCCTAAACTGGCCCCAAAAGTTTATCTGAAAGTGCAGCAAGACATTACCATGGGAACATCCTTTAGGAATACAGTTGTTGTCCTGTGGGAAAATTTTATGTTAGCTCGAATGACCAAAAGGGAGAGCTTCTCTCCATGGACAGGATCTACTCTGCACAGCATGCCATGAGAAAATCCATTCGGGTCCTATCCCATGCTGGACAAATGCAGAGTGTCCAGCATCTGAAGGGATGTGAAATTTATTCACTGTCTGAATTTCTCTTCTTATTCTGCCTCACACCAGCAGTTACCTTATGAGGCCATTTGTTGCAATTACCCAGCAGATAGTAGATGTAAAGAAAAAAAACCTGCTGAGATGAACTGGTGGCCAGCAGCTGAAAAGGAAAGGAGATTAACTTCTAAATGCATGCAGCAGGGCATAACATTGAAGCATAAATAAGCAAAGGAATGTTCTGAACACACTCAAATTCTATTGTGCTGTAATTTTTTATTATTATTATTTTTTAAGAGCATTAGAGGTTAATTTAGCTCCTTAATTCCATGTGATGCCATGCAGTAAAGCTGTATCTCCCTGCTCTGGCACTGTTTCACTATAAACTAATTGAGACTGCAGTATGGCACGTCTTTTTGATATCCTTCCAATTTCCTCTGGGAAATTAAAGAAAAATACATTTAAAAGAAAATCAGGAGGAGATGAACTGCTTTTTCTTCCCATTTTTGCGGCACCAAACTTCCAGTCTGACTAATTGATCTGTTTTGCTTCTTCACTTACAAAAGTGAAATTTTTTCCAGAAGGTTGCTCCAGAGGAATAGCTGCCTGTAAACCAAAGGAGGGAAGTCAGCCAAAGTGACAGTCTTTATCTATCAGGAAAAAGATAAGTGAGAAATTCAAATTAATCTATTTGCATCTACATTTTCCCACACATTTCATAATAACACCAAGTAATTCATGTCAGTTGAATAATTTATACAATTATACCTAAGTAGACAAAGAACAGTGTGCTGTCAAACTGCTAGTTGTGATTGTTTTTGTGAAAAAACACCTAGAGTTGTACAGTTAATGTGTTTCATGACAAACTTCATGTTTGGGAGACCTTATGACACACAGGTTCCTTTCAATCAGATTTCACAATAAATGCTTCTCATTTTCAGGAGCTCTGAATTTTATTCTGAATATATATTAACTGACTGTGTGAATACTTGATCTAAGACTCCTGTGTCTGATTCATTCTCAGTAAAGCCAAGAAAACAATGCCCAACATCATGAAGTACTTCAGGGTTTCTGAAGGACAACAGGAGAATGAGGTGGTTAAATAGCTCAGTTGTTGAACAGTGGACAGAACACCATGAACAGAGACAACACCATGCTGAATTTTAAGGCCAACAAAGTTTCCAGACAGACTTATGCTGCAGCTTGAACTTAGGCAATTTTGATGCATAATACTTCAGTTAGATTTACGGGAGTCAGGGATACATTTGTTTGCAATGCAGGGAAAATACGCTACCATTTGGTTTATTATTTAATAAAGCTGATACAAAAGTATGTACAGTTTGGAGTTCTGTGTTTTTCAGCGCTCTTGGTGCGTTAGGAACCAGATAGGCAACGTGTTTTGAAGTAGTGTTTACTGTAAACAAGTAACAAATTTCAGTTACTTACACACTCTACTCTTCAGATTTAAAACAGACTACAGTGCACCATCTTATGGGGCAGTAAGATTTCCTAATGGGATGAACTTAACCCTTTCAGTTTTCCCCAAGACTCTACTTCATTGCTATAAGGCAGCTCTTCATTAGCCATGCTAAACAATTCTCTGTGATCTGAATACCAAGAAGCTACTGTGCTTGAGCAGGTCTTAAATGATAGGAGATAAATACGGAAGGGAGTGGGATGCTTGCATGGAAGGGTATATGAATTATGCCCAAGATTCAGTGCTACCTAACAGCTTGTAGCCTCCAGTTGTATCACACCTCAGTATACTAGCTGCTATAATGCAGCAATTGTTAGTAACGTTTTACATAGCCCCAAAGGACACCATTAAATTCTACGCTTTTACATTTACAGCTGGAAACAACGACTTGCCAAAGTTGTTTTGTATTTCTAGACACACATGCACATGTTGTATTGTTTCAGTTAATGCCACTGAGGTTTTAGTTGTTTCTTCTCCTTGATTATCCTTCTCTCTCCTACCATCCAAGAACAAAAGACAAGGTAGAGAAACTAGTAAAATGAAATTGGAATTATATTCCCCACAGGAAATACTGTTGCTAGTAGCTGTCTTTTAGGTTTAAATTCCCAAGCCATTCTGAACTGCTACAAAGTACAAACATTATTTGGTTATTTCTGTACAGCTTTATGTAACAATACTTAATTTTAAAAATAATGGGGCTTTTCCCTTTGCTCCAGCCAAAGCAGTAGGATTATGTTTTTTATGCATGTCATATTACAAGATAAGTAGCAAAGACCTGAATCCTCAGGAGTTATAACTTGACATACTGGCTTCAATGACTGTTTTCCCTAAAGAAGGAAATGTACTATTAAATCATATTCCAGCTTCACAGCAGTGCCAGTTTTTAAAAGCTCAGGATCTGGCTGGGAAGTTTTTAGGAACAGAGACTTTTTATTGCAATGTTTTACCTTTTTGTCACCAATGTCAAACCAAGAACTTTCAGGTTCCTGGCTTAGTCATGCAGATGACAATCAGGATAATGAAAAAGTCAATACTGATGTAAAAGTTTGTGCCTCAGCTTTCAACTTTATGGGCCATTTAGCCAGAAAACATACACTATGCAACCTTTTGCTTGTAACGGAAGGAAATGAATTCTAGAAGCAAGACTACTCATGGACACTATAACAGATACTCTAGGGCAGGGTCCACAGTTTTGCCAGAGGCCCTACAAAATAGCTTCCAAGAGTCTGCAGCAGTGAGCAAGGGGACTCAGAGTCCTAATCTGAGCAATACGCATCAGAGCCTGATTTTCTAGAATTGGTTATTATGTAAAGATCTTCTACGGATGGCAGTTAAAATTATTTTAAGAACAGGTTTGCAAATGATGTACTTTATTTGGGCAAAAGGTTTGTTTCCAGTTCTTATTCCAGAAAGTTTTTCAGTTTGAAATTCAGAATTTCACAGGGAAGAGAACTATTGAAATGATAAATAGCAACATCATGGATCAGAGGTATAACGTATCAGGCATATCAGTTTATACAGCTATCTTGAAATATTGTGGAAATGCTTTTACTCAAATTTTCCTGATTTAAAAACCATTGGTTACACAACAGGTTTAACTTCAGTGAGCTTTCCTCTTCAAAGTCATTCTTGCCATATAAAAAGTATGGTAGCAACGGCACAGAGGATGTCAGCAAATTTGCTCTAAGTGTCAGGTCATAGCTGAGGGGGGAAATTGCCTTTGGTTGATGGGTGCAGTTATACCACTGCAGAGCTGCTTTGGAACAGCTCTGAACATGGAGGCAGAGTTTTCCCAGAATTTCATTAACTTCACTCGGTGTCGTTAACCTACCCAGAGCTCAATGAAGAACTTGCCTTTAGGCAGTTTTAGTTTCATATAACACAAATGCATTACACAGCAGTCATTATGTTACCCAATGATCCCTCTTAAACTAATTGCATCCAGTAATGATTTAGATCACAGTAACTGTTAAGTTTGTGCTCCCAGTGTTGTAGATTGTAGAATCGGTGGGGAAGTATGTTTAATTCACAGACTGATATACACCTATATGTCTATTTATCCAGGGTAAAATTGGCAAGTTTTTCATGATGACTAATACGGTCACTATGCTCTTAAAAGAAGCATAACTTGCCTCCCCTAATATCAATGCCACAATTTCCTAATTTATCTTGTGTAGTTCAGAACATAACATCCTATCCTTTGGAACCCCCATCTATATTTTCTTCCACACAGGGTAATGTGTATGGCGTGTTCCTGATGCTGAGCATATACACAAAAATGAGTCCAACAAAATTATGTTTGCTGAACCATGTCACTTTTTTTGGGGGGGGGGGGGGGGGAGAGGTTACGTTATTAATAAGGATTGATAAACTAGTCACCCATTTTCCTGAGTGAAGATCTGCTGTCAAGACAAGTATTGCCATTAAGTAGGGTAAGGCTTTATTAAGGAATAAACACGCTGATGGATATGGTACCCATGGGTCTTGCTACATCTCAATCTAAGTGATTTTAGAGAATAATTTTTGACAATTTGCAGAGGGTGAAATGATTCGGTGTCTGGAAATTAGAGATTCCAAAGTCTTAAAACAATCCAAGCTCTTCATTACCTTCCTCTTCTTTTACAAAGGTTAATTCCTTTAAACAGACACTAATGAAATCACAGACAAAATAGAGCACACGAAAGGACTACAGAGATAATCAGAGGAATTATTAGAAAGGTGGAAGGTTTACTAGGAAAACTTATGTCTAATAAGGTAAGCTAGGAACTCAGCTAAATCAGTCAAACAATTTTAAAGGATTTAGCTTGCGATATATGCATATAGTGATGAGCCTGAATATGTTTACCTAGACTATTCCAAGATCACTCTTGCAGTTTGAAGTAAGCTGAATATTTAATGAAAAAGAAACACTGTAGGACAGGTGCACACTTACTGTAATATGGTATAATGCTGTAGAAGTTATTGGAATTATGTGATTTTAAACTGGAAATGTCAGAGATTTGCATATATGTACATTTTAGCTACGCAAAATGCTGTGCCAACCTTTGACTGCAGCAATGAGAGTCTATTCTAAGCTTTAAAAAAAAATAGAAAAATATATTAGCACAAACAACGAAATCAGAAATTTCTTGTAGCCTCACAGTTACCTGGCACCCCAAGAAGCACACTCAAGGAGCTGGTGAGAGCCTCCTAAAATCCGAGAAATGACACTTGTTTCCATGAATCTCAGACAAAATAGAATTGCCAGAGTCACCTCATATAAAATATTATACAATATGTTCATATAATAGCCTCAATTGCTGCAGCTTCAGTACCTGAAGTGAAGGGGATTGAAAGGGACAGGAAGGAAAGAGACCACTCAAAACCAACAACAGATATGACTAAGTAATTACTGCCACTCAAACTTCAATGGCATACAGAACATTGAGATCTCAAACATTTCAGGGTTTTTCTGTCTCCCACAGAAATACGAAATTACTAGGCTAACTCGGTAACCATTGTCAAAGATTTTTTTCTTAGGTTTCCATTCCTATTGCATGTACAGTGAAAATATCCTGATATATCCAGAAAAGTTCTGACAAGTTTATTGGACTGTAGATTCGATTCATTATGGAAAAAAAATTACAGTATCTTAAGTCTGTCTTTATTATCTTAATAAAATTAAGTCATTATATTGTGAATTTGGGTTGCAACTTCACAAAAAGGTACATTTTAATAGTTCTAAGGAGGAATTCATCAGATGAGTGCTGGAGAGAAGCTAGAGAGAGTCAGAAGTTGTCCATGCTCTAAACTACAGGCAAGTTGCCTAGATATATCTGCCCAAATACTGGCCTATCATTTGAATTGAGCATTAAGTCATTGGGCATACCAAGGGACCATTGGGAACTGAGTTCAGAGAATTGAATATTTATGAATATGGATATTTAAATATGCAGTTGCAGTGTGACAGGAACTTGGTCCTGAAGGGAGTCTGCAAAACTATGTATCTAAAGGGTCTACTACATGTGATTTGATTTTCTTTGCTGAAGATGCCATGTTATATGGTGGCAGCATGTTATACTACTACTCTATAGTCTCATTTCAGATTTTTTCCACTAGGAAAGTTTTAAACTTCAGTGCCTCTACGCCCAACATCTTGAAACTTGAAACCTTCAGAGTATGCTACATGGCAGCCGCATTATTAGAGACTTTCCAAACATGTGGAAGAATTTGTCAATTTGAATCATTTCTGTTTTACCATGTATTATTTTTTTTGGTTGTGGTGGAAGTATGGAGGAAGGGAAAGGAAAAGAGGAAACAGATGAGATAGAAGAGGATGGTTTTACAAGACACTGTAGGTTACTTGGTAAAAAATTGTATGATTTTTGCTTTTTTGTTATTATTATTTTTAATACCCTAAATCCTATTTAGAATTTTAAAATATCTTTAAGCATATAGTACATCAGACAGCCACTTTGTTTGTTAAGCAAACAAAGTTGCAAGAGCCCTAATTTTAAAGGTTAAAGGGACTGATAAAATGATTGACTATGCCAGGTAATTACATTAGCCTAGGAGGCTCTGTCTAAATGAATAAGCAGTCTTCTGCTTCTCTGATTAGTGACAGGAATCCGTTAGGAAGAGCTTGAGTATAATTAGGATGGAGAGAGGGAAAAAAAAGTAACAGCATTTAGAAAAAGCAGGAAATGCAGAAATAGCTAGCATGAAACATAATTAAAGGAGCATATTAGGTGTTCTTAATAGTTTCTTGTGCAGTATAGTTTAGAAATAGTTGTAAGCCAGGAAGGAAGGAGTAAGTTATATGAATTGGTACTCCTGTTTTACCTTTTCTCAGTTTATCAGCATAGAAATTAAGATATCAGTGGAAAATCCATCAGAATCAATGACAGAAGTAAAATTAAATCTGCTAAATATAAGCACACAATTTAAAGAAATGAAGAACACAAGTTTCAAAACACAGCCCTCTTGCCTTCATTTTAAGCTCTGTCGAGTCTTAAAGTCAAATTTCTAGAAATACTGCTTCAGATACGGAGACAAACATTCACAGTCGGTGAAATGCAGATTTAAAAATGACATGGGATTAATAAATATTTAATTTAGAAGCACTAACCTGGCTAAATTAAAAGAAAATGGCATTATATTTATGAAATCAGGATACAGCAAATATTAGGGTGTGTCTTTCAACCAGAGAATGCATCCTCAGATTTGCTTCAGCTCAGTCACTGAACTGTGGCAATGCTGAGTTCAGTGATAGCTAATTTATTCTCCAAAGAGTAGATTTAAGGATAAATCAGGTTATGTGTCATTTTCACTGCCTTCCTCATTGTTACTTGATTTATTTTTATTTAAACAATACCATACCGGCTTCATTCATACCTGCACTGTTGCGAACAGAGCTGAGTTCTCCATATGTAGAAGGAAATTGGCATTTCTAAGAGCATATCATTTGGCAGCGACTTGCCAATAAGTAAGCGTTAAGTGAAAAAACAGAAGCAGCAACAACAAAAACCCAAATTTTGAAGTTAGTGGCGTATTGACTATTATGTCTACCATCATGAGACCATGCCTTTCATTCATCGAAGGGTAATAGCACACATGAAAATCACAAATGTAAAACAGATTAGCAAAAAAAAACAACCAACCAAAAAAAACCAAACCAAACCACATAATAACTGTAATCATAATTTTGTAATTGTCTGTTTTATTGCTTAGTCTTACAATTATACACTTATATTACATTATATACTATACTTATATACTATATTACATTATATAACATGGCATATAATCAAGAAACTCTACATGTGCCTTGTCACCAAAAATCTACTACAGATACATTTCAGATGAAGAGGGATGCTGTCGATCTATTTCTGACTGCTAGCTCTTCCCTCATGATGTAGTTCCCCCTGCCCATTACTTTTTCCTCTCTTCCAAACCCAGCTGTTAATGACTTTAACCTTTAGTTGGTTCCCTTGAACTCATGAAGTTTGCATTTTATTAACACTAAGCTAAATGCAGTTTTAACTTTCCTCCATTCTAATTAATGTAGTTATAACACTGAATTTTCTTGAAAATCTCATTCACAGAAATTGGTTTAACTTTTATATGTCAATTGGCCCATTTCTTGCATGACAGCATTTCTGAAAATGTGATGCATTGTATTATCATTATAACAGGGTCTCCTTCTCAGAACCATGCAGAAAATTTCTTGCAAGTACCATATTTTAGTTACTGTTTTATAACATTTAACATCATGTTGCATGGTAAGCTAAATTTTACAGCAAACCTGTTCTTGAATATAAGAATATTTAACCTATACTTAACTAAACCAATTTCATTTTGCCTTACTGATACAGAACACTGTAGTAAAGATTACCCCAGCCAGGTATTTCTCTATTTTAATGTATGCACTTACAATGTTATCAGTAAAATTAATGTAAAAAAAATGCAAATTAATAACTGGATACCAACATGACAAGTTTGAATTCTAGTATTACCCCCTCACTGCCACCAACACATACAGTAGAAATGTGACTTAGGAGAAATTACACAGCAATTCTACACAGCTGTCAAGACATTTTTACAAAAGATCCTTTGTGGATAGGGTGAATGAAGTATTAAAGAGGAATATTTTTTTCCCCAGATTACAAACTATTTAAAGAACAAGATTGGACTAGAAATTGGTGCACATTTACATGGAATAGTTTTAGGTCTGTAAGTAGGTCATCAAATCAGAAGCATCATCACCCAAGGGTCTCATTATAGTCAGTGGCAAAAGACCAGCTGAATAACCCCTTGGAGCTGCCCATTAAGTATAATAAGTATCTACAGAGCCTAAGTTTCCTTCTTAATGCCCCAATTAACAATTCAAGTTTAGGTAGGATGAGTCCCAGTAATCCTGCACCATGGAAACCTTTCAGCTTCCAACCTCATCCTCCAGGTGAGAAGCAATGCTGGTTACACACCTCCCTCTGCTTCCCAAATGGCACATCTCTGTGAAACAGAATATAGATGGAGACCACACTAGTCTCTATGTGCTACTCTGCCAAGAACAGCAAAGCTGTTGACATTTCCAGATGTGCACACTCTAAAGTCTCCAAGGTAAGGACATTAATGTGTGTGAGTGAGGCTGTGACACTTGTGTCGAGCCACCAGGCCAACAGGAAAGTAGCTGCCAGCATTCACATTTGAGAGCCTAATGGAAATAAGGGCTGCAATTACAGCATGGCCATGGTGCAAGTTTGGAAACTGCTCATCTAAGAAGAAAAGGCTCAGCTCAATGCTGTTTCTTTATAAGCGTTTTTAGTGAATTTCTGAGCAGAAAAAAAAAATAAAGGCCACATTTTTGTTCATCCAAATGAACAAAGAATTTAAAACTTTCTTTAACTTTAATTTGTATTCATGAAGTGGGACCCCACTGTAAAACAGTTTTCACTGTCAGTTTACTGTATTGTCTCACTTATATTTAATTTCAGTATTAACTCCTTTTCAAAACTTACTTCCTTCTGCATTTCCCAGTTAAATATAATTTGCTGGCCCCATCTGGATTTGAACTGTATTAAAACTGAGCTACTATGATTCCTGTGCTACTTGACAGCATGTCTGAATTTATTTACTTGGATGAATGATTTAAAATCCAGTGCTCAGTTTCCTGTCAATGACTGGTACATAGTAAATTATATACATAAGAAAACAACTGTCACTGGATGGGCACTTGAGCTTCACATAGAATGTGAAACAAAGGTGTAGTATGAAAATACTCCTTAATACCTCAGTATTAAGTATTATTATGTAAAAATAATGGCACACGTAGGTGTCATTAAACTTTAAATTTAAATGGTCATTTAGCAGAAGTAGATCTTCTGTTCTGTAGGTACAGGTTTGGTAGGTCAGCACAGTAAAGGAAAACATCCCGTCTTTAGCTTGGAAAATAATTTTTATTGTACTTAAACACATATAACAAAGGTACACACAGAACCAGGGCTGGAACAAAACCATGCAGTATGCATTCTGCTCATGGATGTCAGGACATCACCTGAAGGTAACTAGTCAAGAAAAAAGTCTGTCTGTACATTCCTGCTTGTTAGTGCCATTCTTTGAAATTAATAAATATTAAATGAGAACTAAGAGAGATCAATCTTCTTTTCATTTGGGCTTTTGATGCTTCTTGTCAGGTATAACAAAGGACTTCATGCCCATAATCTTTCCTGTCTTTTCCAAACTTCATTGGGTAAGCTAACAGATTTTACTTCTCCGTGTAATGCTTAAGCAAGACGTAGTAAGCCCTATGACAGTGTCTCTGTTTAGTCTGCTATCAATGACTGTCTGTTGAACAGTCATAATTTCTTTTCTATAAGCACATTGTTACTAGGCCTCGATGGTAACTTCTTGACTTGCTTAGAAAAAGAAATCTGAAAGTTGTCTTAGGCTCTTAGGAAGGGCAGTGCTGTGGAAGATACTGGAAGTTGATTACTTTTTAAAATCAGTATCATTAAGTTTGGATGTGTTGGTGGGTATGTTAGTTAACAAAGTAGCCAAGCTAATTTGATTATTTGTTCCCAAAAATTCAGATATGACAAGGGATAAAGCTGATGGATTTCAACCTTTCCAGGGCCATCTTTCCTGCACTACTCACCTTGATACCTCTGCTTCAGAAGTGACTGTATCTGGGTTTACTGCCTGAAAAGAAGAATGAGTGGCAACATAAAAGCTGACAGGCAAAAGTGCTTTCATCTGGGTCCAAAAATTTCCCCAAAGCTAACCGTTTCTGTAGCTGAAGGGTCCATTGAGCTGCCTTTTAAGGAAGGGTTTGAGATAGTACTCCCTTGGTAGCTTTCTACCTGGATCATGGTGTTTTTCTGATATTTTGCCTGCTTTTTCACTTACTCTCGTTTCTCCTGTTGTAGCTCCCGATTTAGGTTGAAAATAACAATTTTTACAGAAAACCATAGAATGGCTCAGGTTGGTAGGGACGTTAGAGATCATTTAACTCCAACCCCGCCACAGGCAAGGATGAAAGCACATCTGTGTCATGAAGCACACAGAGGTTGGTTCCTAACGTATTTTACTTGGACTCTTCGAAGACGGTAGAAGCCTGTTCTTACGGCGTGGTTTTATTTTTTATTCTATTTTTCCGGTCAGTGGAGCCAGGCCCTTCCCCTGCTCCCGCCCCGCAGCGGCTACAGCGAGGCCGTCACCCTCAAACCCCTCAGCTACTAGGCATGCCGGGGACGAGGAGGAAGAGGAGGAGGAAAAGGGGGAAGAGGAAGAGGAGGTGGCGACCCACCCCGGAACCCTGTGCTCTCTGCCGGCGCCGCCGCCCGGAGCTCTGCGGCTGCTGCACGGCGGCGGCTGAGGGCAGCGATCGCCATGGTGCGTGCGTGCGGGCAGGGGGCATGGCGCGGCTCTCCTTTCCTTTCCTTTCATTTCTTTGCCTTTTCTTCCCTTCCCGTCGGGGGAAGCCCGGGAGAAGGGAGCGGCTCGGCCCGCCTTGTGCTCATGCGGGCCTCTCCCGAGGGGCCGGCATTGTGCCCCCCGGCTGCTGCTTCCAGCCCCGACTGCAGAAAGCGAGGAGCAAAACGCGTGCAACTAGCGCACGGTGCCTCTGGAGGCTTCCCTGAGTGTCCAGGGCGATTCAGCTCCCCCCCCGCGATCCCGAACACCCATAAAGTGATGCACTGAGGTCTCCGTTTACTCCTCGCTGCCTCTTACCAGACAGCAGCCAGAGGCACTCCCATGGTCTGCTGGAAAGGACAAAAAAAAACCATAAAAAACCCTTCTGTTTTGTCGCATAAGTTATGTCTGGCCTTTTCCAGAAATCAAAACAATCAGAAACTTGAGTCAGAAAATTGCTGAGGCACGCAGCAGTAATCTTAGTTTCCTAGCCACAGAGTTCCACAAAGTATGCATTTTGAGGGAAGGCCTTATGCAAAATATGTTGCAGCATTTCCTACATTCCAGTAATTACATTACAGCACGGAATGTGTTTAAATAATTTTGTTGTTGTGTATGTTATTGAGGGGGGGTAAGATCCACCTGTTGGAACTGGTAAAGCACTACTATAAATTAAGGGGTTTGTGAGATAGGGATTCATGAGTTTTTAAGTCCCTGCCATGACACGTGCCCCTATCTTTCCTTTAATGTTTTAGTTTAGTAGCATACAGTATCTTTGATTTCTTTTCAGCCAAAGTTACCGAAAAGCAAAGGCGCGAAGCAAGAGAAAAAAGTTATCCATCCTTACAGCAGAAAAGCTGCGCAGCTTGCAAGGGAAGCACACAAACAGGATAAGAAAGAAAAGTAAGTTTACTGTGCAACCTTATGTACAGACTGAAGGATATTACAGTAGATACTTTTGTTTGTGAGTGCTGGTGAAAGGGGACTGTTATGCTGATACAACCTTAACATCTATTTATTTTAATAAAACAGCCTACCACTACCATGCTATATAGGCCATGTGAACTGACGGACCTATATTCACAAAAATCAGCTTAAGGATGTAGTTCAGCTACTTGTAAATAAGACTTCTTAGAGATACTTTCCAATCTTAATGATTCTGCGATTCTTCTTATCACAGCATTTTGCTTTTTAATAGCCTGAATGGCATCATGCTAGTGACTTTGCATGAAGTTTAGTCACCTTGTTTTACTTTACTTCAAGATTTAGTAAGAAACCTGCTTAGGGTCTGGCTTCTTGTACTGAAGTGCTGAGTTCATAGAGAAGAGCCATAAACATCATTTGGTGTCCTTCCTACAGGAGAGAGACTTCTGAATAAGACTAAATAGTTAACTCCTTTTGGTGATTTCCTGCTGTCCCATCTTTTAATTTTCTTTCCCCTATTGCAGAGGGGAAAGACAGGTGGAGAGGACAGGCCTTTGATTTCTGTTCTGTCTCAGCTTGCTGTTTCTAACACATATACCAACCAACTCCTTGAATGCTGATATAGCATGACTGTTTGTTTAGAAATCTATTAAAATGTACTTCAAGCATTTTCTGTCAAAGTATACTGATACTTTGATAGACCACACAAACTGAACCAAAGTATTCACACACCTGAAGGTGTTGCGTTGGGAACTGCTGGTACAGTTGAAGGGTTCCTCAGAGGTTGTGCAGCCCTATCCAGGGCAAACTTGTAAGGTTACTCTGCCTAGGAAGAGGCCCTTCACTAGGGAAAAAAGGACACAGCTGTGTCCTGTAGCTTCAGCAGAGCTGCTGCAGGAAGTTACAAGCAGCACGTGGTGAGGATTGTGCAGATTCCGAGCTTGCAAGAAGCTTTCCCTGCTGCTTTGTGTTGTCTGTGCTTTTCTGACTACTGTTTGTAAATTATTTTTTGTGGTTGTTTTCCTAGTACTAAATTGTCATCCCTTAATTATCTCATTTTGCCTCATAACTGCCACTCAGGGAGCTTAATCACAAAAGGTAACTGATTTATACTTGATTCTTTGTTCTTACATCTGTAATTTTCCAATAAAGAAAAACATGCACAAGAAGACTTAGTGTGTAAAGGAGTGAGGTAGCGGTTATTCATTCAGACAGGGCACACTTAATCAAGACTTTCAGTGATTTGTTTATGTGGGTAGAATTAGACTGATACAGACACCTGTACTGACAAGCTCTTCTTGGAGTGCTATTTTTGTTTCCTCTTACAATAGCAAGAAATGAAAGTAAAAAACTCATGCTGGAATAGTGTTCTTCCATATGACTTGCCCTGTAATTATTTTTTTTTCCACACTAAAGAGTAACTTCGTAAAGTTAGTAGCTTTTTAAAAAGGAAGTTTACATAAAAGAAATGAAGAGTTTCTTACCTGTGTAGGGGACAACAGTCTGTATAAGTAGCATGGTTAGTCAGTCTTTGTATTACTTCCTTCTGAAGCATAGCAAACAGAGCTAGCCATAATAGTAAAACTCTTCTAAATGAAGCAAGTAAGCTACATTTTGGTGTGAGTTCTAGCTTATAGGAGGAGAAAGCACCATTTTATAGGAAGCCGTTAAGTGTTGGCTGCCCAGCAGGCTAATCAAAGGTGTGTGTCAAGCAACCCAATGAAGGAGCAGTTGTTTTATCCCTATTTTTTGTGGGGATCAAATGAAGCCTGATGTCTTAACAGAGAAGCTGGGATTACAATTAGAAGATGTAGATTACTATCATTTTCTTTAGGTTCTGTTTCTTTATAGTTACCTCTTCTTTTTCAAGCTCTCTCACTTTTTCAGGTGTGAGTCCTTTAGGCTGATGGTAGCTGATGTAACCCTTTGTTTCTCATAGGGAAACTGTTCTGCCAAAAGTAGTGTGTCAACCTGGACTATCCAAAGCTTATTGTGAGAGAAAAATATTCTATCCATAAACAAGATCTCTACATCTTGCGGTCCTCGGTCCTATCTGATTAATTATCATTGTTCACTTTGTAGGTCTGTTTTGTTGTGATGTTCTAAACACGATCTGCATTAGAATATAGACAATTGGAGGAAATCAGTTTAACTCAAAAGACATGGCTAATGTTTCTTTATGTTCTTCCCTATTTTCTTTAAAAGTCTTGTTCTAGTTTCTTATAGATCAGTATTACCTGTATTAATCAGCTTGTTAAATCTTACCTTTTTAATGTTTTTATTTTTTAATATTTGGAGTTATGCAGGTGTTAAAAACAGCCTGTTTAGCCACTAACCAGTCTTATCAGTGGAATTACTTAGCTGTGAGTTTCTTTAGAATGTGATAGCGATGGGTTTGGGTTCAGTTTGCAGACCTCTGAAAATGAATAAATACGTTTCTGATGCTGTAGGCCGAGGAAGACTTTCTACCCTGACGAGGGAAAAGCAGTAGCCTACACCAGTCATTTCTTCTTCACTGCTTTTGGAAATTTCATAAGTGCTGTCTTTTAACAGGAGCTGGTAATATTAAATAAATGCTCTAGCATTGTTTCTTCGAAATTTGAGCCTTAACAGCAAGAAGTTTACTGAAGAATTATTTGCTGGAAAATTATATACTGAAGTTGAAATAGGTCAGTAGGAGATGCTCCCTCATGATCTCTGCGGCATATTCTTTCTTGGTCCCATCTACTATTCTCATCCTTTCTTGAACATGCTTCTTACACTATAGAAATAGATGTGGGCAGGGCCTGGAGCCTGAGGCAGTATTCCTAATATGATCTCAGCAGCCCTCAGTGAAAGGGACAATTTCTCTGTAGAGGCTAATGCACTTCTGTGGCAAAGAAAACATGATTCTTCCATCTTTTTTTCTGAAATAGGGATGAGACACAATCAGTCACTCTAGGAAGTTCATCTGCACAGTCTGTATTATTTTAGTTAAGCTGTGGAATTACTTGCCACAAGGTGCTGCAGTTGAGATTGGGGAAATGTGTGCGATACTTTTTGAACACATGTACACCTTATCTATTGATAAATGTTCAATACAAACGTATCATTTGGGTGTAGGTAGCCCTTGAACAACATGTTACTGGAAGCTCAGTGTCTTTTGTGGAAGTATTGATACATGTTTTCCTTGATTTTTTTGTTATTTTTCTTCAGTACTTGGCTTGAGACAGGATTCAGGACTAGAGACAATTTAGGCTTCTATTTACTTTTTTACTTTTCTGTATTAAGAAGATATGGAAATAGCTACTATTAACACGCCTGTTCATGTTAAATAGGAAAGGGATTTGCATTTAGCTATGAAATGCACATCTTTTGCCCAAACAAGCTAAATAAAAAAGGAAGGACGTTACCCACAAGGAATTTCAGTAAGACTGTGCAACGCTAGGAAAAAGGCAGGAGAAATTCTATAAGCTGCAGAAATCTGTCATCCAAGTAATCTTCTATGCAAGCATTCTCAATGAAATGTGACAGTAATAATAAGCTTGTTGTCCAGAAACTGCCTGTATTACAAAGGACCAATCTTGACCATAATGAGGGGAGACAGACCAATTGGTTTTAGAAAATTGACTACAATCTTCTGTCACTCTGTTCACTTGAATCACACCTTTCTGTGTGCCTCTTCACAGCTCTCCTCAAGGTCTAATCAGCGCCAAATTCCAGTATATTTCTACCAATTTATTCTTCCTTAATCTACATGTGAATGCTTATTCCTACAGGCAAGTTGTTTGCTCTGTTAAATCATTACAAAGACGTTACGAGCCAGCAATACCTGGCTCACTTGTGTCAGTAGAACATTGCTTTTTCTACACTTCAGGTAAGTAGAACGTGCTGAAATAGGCCTAGAGCTTCTGCTAGTAATGATGCACCAACACCAACCATATTTTGTTTGTAACTGTTGAAATCTGTCACAGTTTTTGGTAGCCAAAGCTGATCTATTGCAGGATATTTTTCTTCATGTCTAACTCAGGATATACCCTTTCTGTTGTGCATACATTGTAAATTTTTCAGGAGTCTGTCCATTTTCGTTACAGAGATGCCAGTCTAAATAATACCATGCTCTGAGGTACGAGAGCTAAGAAATTTTTACAGTATTTCTTGATCTGGCATGAAGTACTGTTTTCCCTTAGGAATAAGCCGGAGTCTTATATCTGCATGTGGAACTCTATTGTTTGTTTCTCCTTAGCTTTTCTGTTGTCTAACCTTTTAATCTCCCTTGAGCTACTATGATCCTAGTTGTGCTGTTTGCAGCAGTGATACTTTGAGATGTATTCTTGCACATTCTTTATGTGAAACTGAGAAATGTTACCTCTTAGAACTATTTCACTTTTGGTTACAGAAATAAAAAAAAATGAACTGCAAATATGTTGATTTTAAATTTTTATAAAGGTAGTTTCATATGGAAGTATCCTGAAGTGCTTAGCCAAGCTACTAATTGGTGAGTCAGCTAATAAAAATTGGCATGCGTAGGGAGAACTACGAAAGGTATTTAGCAACCTGAAACAAGAAACAAAAGGAAATTTGTTCTGTCAGCCATGACATTTCTTAATAAAGGAGTCGGTCTTCATTCTCAGAGCTGTAAGTGGCATTGTATGGGTGGATATGGCAGGGAAAAAAATACCAAATAAACTGATTTGGCAAAATAGTATTTATTCAATTCTAATATTTAGAGCAGTTGAATACAGTATCTGCGATAAGAAGTGCTAATGGAGAATGAACGTTAACTTTTAAAGTACCTAGTACATCTCAAGAAAACTGCTTATCACCCTTATCAATAATCAGTGGCTAAGCATGATTTGATTATTTTTTTCCTTTTGGTAGAAAATCATTAAGAAGCAACAGCCTGCCTCCCACAAGATTGTATCCCTGCCATTGTCCTCTTTCCCTTGAGTAAAAGATGTTACTCACTGTGTGGAAGGAGATAAGAGGAACTGTCTTTGCCTTAGCTCATTTGATTAGCCTCCCTGCTAATACTGTTGTCTTCTAGCAGTCATTGAGGTCAGGCTCTTATGAAAAGTACAGTGAGGCAATATCTGATCCTATCATCCAATATTTCTCATACTGAAATAAGTTGTGCACACCTAAAGACTAAAGGAGGTTTTTCTTCCAGAAGATAAGCCTGGTTGTGTGCATCATTGCCTAGATAAATAAATGAGCTAGCAACCATCGTGGGCCCAAATGGCAGCTCTTAGTGTTTTAGAGCATAGATAGATGACAATTTATGATCCTAATCAGGAAGCTTTTCTAGATGGCATTGTAGTTTTCTCTATGGCAACACTTTGCAGATGTGCTTGGCTCGCTTTGTTGCCATGCAAGGTTCACAGCAGGGACTGCGGCTGTGAGGCCCCACTGTGTGGAAATAAAAATCCTTGGCATGGATGCTCTTGCCTGTCACAACTCCACGATCTGTGCTGTAAGCCTTCTGCAGGCTCCCTACCACGTTTTTTATTGATGACGTCTTTTACAGCAGAGTTTTAACGCGGACTTCCAATCTAAATATTTTTCCCTTTATTTTTTATTTTTTTTTTTTTACATCTTCTCATCCGGATATGTCCTTTAATCCATGCAAACTGGTGTCATTTTTAGTTAAACGCTAGGATAATTTAATTAATCAACCAGCTTGTTTTTTTTTTTGGCAGGTTTGATAAAACTCAACCCCGCTGCATGACTTCTATAGATTTTTATATTTAAAAAATCTACATTTTTAAAAATTTACAATTTTTTACATTAAAAATGTAAATACTACATGAAAAATATAATCATTACTTTAATAACGTAGGTTTATGGCCAAGTGACTCAAGTATGTTTGTCTCTTGAAAGCAGGACTTTCTCTTTTGATGTGAACTTTTGCGGCAGGTGATATCTTTTGGCCTCGAGTTAATTCAGTTAACTGTGAAATGTTCATTAAATCCTATAGAGTACAAGGAATTTAATCAATTTAATTAGCTTTGAACTGAGTTGAATTTTTGACAGCATTTGCTCTTTCAAATTATATCCTTTATCATTTTCTTTATTCTTTATCGGTTTTCTTATTAAATAACAGAACCTCCTCTTAATTATATCACAAGTCCTTGGATATATACAGGGAATATGCATGGCTAAGATATTTTTCCAGTGACAAACTTTATACTAATCCCAATCTATTCCTTTCCTTTCTGGAAATAAAATGACATTCAACAACATTCATTGCTCCAGACTGAATCTGAGAGCTGTAGGGCATGAGGCAACAGGAGAACTTGTGTTCTCTAAGAATTTCGTAATAGGACTGGAATTAATCCCAAACTGAATTGTGTACACACATCTCTCAGAATACAGAAGGCTTCAGTATCCCACCAGAAATTGCGGTGGAGTGAAAAACACATTGAGATTAATTTTCTTCATATTTTTAATTTTAAAACTTAATTTCAGTTTCTTAACATATTAAGTTTTACCGCTAAGCACTAACTTTAATAATTAGTTTATTAAATACTAATATGATACTTTTCCTATTATGTTTTATTTGTGAGAATGCACGACAGTGAAGCCTTCTGTTTTTGATTTTCAAACACATGAAATAATACCAGCAGAATATTAGAAATGCTTAACAATACTACTACAGTGCAGATCTTTCATCCTGTTTTTCTATTTCTTTTCTTCCAAGCTACTATTTTAACTTAATAGGTAGACTGGATGAATTTCAGGTGGTAACTACCAAAAAGTAGAAATTTTCAACAAAGCAAAATAAGTTGTATATTGTTCTGAATTTGGCAGATATTTTCCATTTGAAATTTTACCTTGACTTCCATCTTGAGTCCAAAACTATCTTCTGGGGAAGGAAAGTGAAGATAATTTTTATTTACATGGTATTCATTCCTTGCTAACATGTCTGTTTTGCTCTGTTAGGTTGAAGACTGAAAAAGCTTTGCGTTTGAATATTATTGGTGAGCAGAAACGTCTATTACTGAATACACTAGTATTTTTTATCATAAAATTTGTTTTACCAATTTTATAGCTTCTCTACTTGAGGTTTCTTCATCTATAATCTGACTCTGTAATCTTAAAGGGGACTTTGAAGAAGTGCTGAAATACCTGAGATTCTTTGAAGTATTACTTACGGGGTTGAATTCGGGGCTTAGAGCCTAATCCTTAGTGTACACGACAACAGGTCAATATAGAACAAACATCTCTTTTTATACATCTGTACCTGTATTTATTGTACTTGTCTCCATGCTTTTCTTAAACATTTCTAAAAGAAGATTATATATGTAGATTAACAGACACTGTAATAATGTCTGTCAAGTAAATACAAGACTTCAAGACACAACCTGAAATATTTTTCTTTCAAATGATTGACATTCACCTTTTCAATTGAATTATTTAAAAATTGTGGTAACTGGAACTCTTGTTCAGCCACTCTTTTGTTGTTGTTGTTGTTTTTTTCTTTGGGCATTAATAACTTGGCATCTTAAGCAATTGATCCAATTGATATTTTAGATGCTAGTTTCCAGTAATTCACAGTGAAGTATTAAAACTTCTTTCCAAAAGGAACATAATGTTTCTATTATAGATACCTTCATACCCGGTATACACATGATCAGTGAGCCAAATTTCCATTCAAAATCTTGAATAATTGAGGTTTATTTAAGAAACTTTGAGGAACTTTAATCTTTGCTGGTGATACCATGGTAATATAATCATTAATGGTCACTTTTTTTTTTCCAGGAGAAAAGCTGCAATGGTTTCAAAGTCACCTTGACCCCAATAAAACTGACTACACAAAGAAGGAAGCTTGTGAACTAATTGAAGAGTAAGTCTGCAGTTAAAATGGGACTGAAAAGCTTGATTTGTCTTTTAAAATAATGTTCTTAAATAAGATCTATATAGTGATGTTGACTCAGAGGACTTACTTGTTATGTTACTATTAGTAATATCAAGTAGTTGATTTTGTTAAAACAGGACAGTTACATATTAAAAGATATATATATATATATATTTACAATAGAATCATTGAAGTAACCCTTGCATTTTTATTTAAGTGTCTATCTTCTATTGTATTGTGTGGAGGATTAATTATTTGGAGAAGTGTAATTGCCTGAATTTGCTAGTTGGGTTGTTCAGTGAAACAGTGCACAAAGTCTGTTCTATTCCTTACACCTTTTTTCTTTAATTTTCTTTGGTGAGAAGATTAAGTAATATTCAGGTGGGCAGATTTTTAGGGCAGGAAATATCACAATTGGATTTGGGTAAGAAAGAACTTAGTTCTGTGCTGCTGGGTATATGTACCTGTGGCCTGTCACGAGTTTTTGCCTTCAAGTGTAAGGATATAATATTTAAGTATTCTTAAAAATTTGCATTATGTCCATTTTCTTTCAGAAGCTCTGAAATACTTCTTTCACAATTCATGAAATCTGTAAGCTGCTAGCCAACACTAGTGATACTGCAAAGGCAGTAACAACTTACTCTGTGGATCCAGTTTGGATGATTATACAATGATGTATATGACATGGATGATGTCACCATGATGTATAAGACAGAAGAACCACAAAACCCATTAATGGGATGGTGAAATTCAGCTCTTAAAATTTAGCAAAACTTAAACCTAACACTGAGAACTCATGATAGCATGGAAGTTTTATCTAAAGTAGTTTGAACAAAAAAACAAAAAATGTTCTGTAAGCAGCAGATGATTCAAATGTATTTCTAAACGGGGCTTTTACTTTGACGATGAGAGTGATGTTTCTTAGATTTGAACTGTATCTGACTAATTTAGAAAATATAATTTGTAAAACAACTTCTTAGATTGTCAAAATAATTGTGTTGTGCAAAAATTTTGCATGAATACATGTAGCATAAGTGCATCTTATTTCTTTCAGATACATAGGCCGATTCAGTGATGAATTGGAGCAGATTGAATTACGAAACAGTATTAAAGGTAGACAGGGAAGACAGCATGGTTCACGGGAAACTGTCATCAAGCAGACCATGGAACGAGAAAGACAGCTCTATGAAGGCTATGGGATAGGTATGTAAAAGCATTAGAAATAACCATGTGGTCATACCTTCTCCTCCTGCTCACGAGGCTAGAACCTAAGTGAAATTTTTAGGCATGATGTTTATTATTCAATTCTCAAAAGAACTCACTAACAGCTAGTTTGTTATGGAGTTTGTTGCTGATGAGTACTTCCAAAGTTTGAATATTTCATTCTATTATTTCTAAGTCTTTCTATTAAAATTGAGGGAATCCGGGAAGAAATGCTGGACTATTATGACACATCTAATCTACAGGCTCTATTCCACAGGCACAAATGATAATCCACAAAGAGGAAAAACACATTTTTACTTTTGCTCTCAGGCAGAGGAGTTTTGCTTTCTTTGACTCATGGGAGGTGTTGGAGGGAATATATGTGAAGGCCCTAATACTTAACCTCTTAATAATCAAACTCACAAAAATTCTGAAGATTTCAAATTAAGCGTTACAGATGAGAGCTCAGCTGAAAGCACTTTGAGTTTTTAAAACATTTACCTTGGCCATCATCACAAGTTTGAATAAAATCATAATGCCAGTTTTTCTTGTTGGCTTTTTTGTTACCATTTATCTTTCTGTGGCAGTGGAGTGTCTAGTGAAATCTTCCAGGATCAACTGAGAAGCAGTCATGTGAAAATCACAACACAGGCATTAGAGCTGAAGATTTTCTCTTCAAGTGCATAGAATCTCCCATAAGAAGAAACAAACTCTTTATGAAAGTATTTTGTCTTCTGGGAGGTAGCACACAGATGCAAGCTACTTGAGAGAGAGACATAAGTCTGAGAATGAGATAGCTGGAAGGGAAGCATCAGTAAGCTGGTGAAATCAGTAAGCTGTTGAAATCAGTAAGCTGGAGAGTGTACAGAGGAGGGCTACGAAGATGGTGAAAGGCCTGGAGGGGAAGACGTACGAGGAACGGCTGAGGTCACTGGGCCTGTTCAGCCTGGAGAAGAGGAGGCTGAGGGGAGACCTCATCACAGTCTACAACTTCCTCGTAAGGGGGTGTCGAGAGGCAGGAGACCTTTTCTCCATTAACACCAGTGACAGGACCCGCGGGAACGGGGTTAAGCTGAGGCAGGGGAAATTTAGGCTCGACATCAGGAGGGGGTTCTTCACAGAGAGGGTGGTTGCACACTGGAACAGGCTCCCCAGGGAAGTGGTCACTGCACCGAGCCTGTCTGAATTTAAGAAGAGATTGGACTGTGCACTTAGTCACATGGTCTGAACTTTTGGGTAGACCTGTGCGGTATCAAGAGTTGGACTTGATGATCCTTAAGGGTCCCTTCCAACTCAGGATATTCTATGATTCTATGATTCTATGAAATAAGAAAAAAGGGACGATAATTGTACAAAAACCAAAGACTTGAAAAAAGTGAAGTACAAAACAGTACTGAAATTTATGATTTGCATTTTTCTTTCACAAATAGGCATGTTGGAGTCAAATGATGGACTTGGCTTTAATGCTAAAGTATTATTCAAAGGTAGTCAGTCTGGCTAATGGTTAAAGTGAGTCATGGAAGAAATGAAAAATCAACAATGATCAGATACAAAGGAGAGCAAGGTTTGGGCTGCATGTCATATTCCCCTTGATTGTATTTTACCAATTAAAAACAAGTAGTTATAAAAATTTTGCAACTGCTACTTGTTACTTTCACATCTTGCAATTGCAGAGGAATTCAGAAATATCTGTATGACTTCACGTGTAACAAATCTATTTTTGTTCACTTAGAAGGGGGAAAAAGTCATAGGAAAGTAGATCCTATGAATGTCATCAAAAGGCTCAGTTATAGAAAATTTCCTTTCTGGTATTGCTTTTAAATTTTAGTTCTTTTTTTTCCCCTGTATTGCTTTGTGGAAAGCTGACAAAAAATGAGTAGGACTAGATAGAAAGATGTCAAACGCACAAGCACAACATAAAAATAAAGAATCCAGAAATATTGTAAGCAAAATTGGAGGTTATTATAGCATTAGTAAGTAAAGCATTCAGAGAGCATGGTGCAACTTCACATATTAAATACGCTCTCAAATCATTCATTATTTGTTATCACAGCTGCTGCAGGTTTTGCTCTCTGTCTAGGACAGTATTCATTCACAGAAAATAGTTGCTGCTAAATACTGTAATTAGAGATCGGAGATAAATGGAAATCAGCTGGAAACTGCTTTTATGCTCTACATCATTATCACTGGAAGCTGTAGTGAAGCTTTGATAACTGACATAGTAGCTGTTCCTCCTTCCCCTCCATTGCTGAATTCAGTTATTTCTTGTAGGCATATGCATTTGTGGTGAACAAACTACATGATATGAATTGCTTAGAATTAAGGAATTATAAGAAATTCTCTTATAATTCAATGCTGAATTTCATATTGCATATCAGGTATATGCAAATGAAAAAAAATTATTTTTAGTGTGTTTACGGAAGTGGTAGATATCCAAAAGCACATCAAATTTTACTCTTAAAAAAATAGTACCTATACAGGGAACATTCAGTCAGAGGTTGTTGACTTTTGTTAGCAGTTACTTGTCACCCCCTTGCCCCTTAAATATATCTAAGTTAATTTTACTGCTTTCTACCTGACGTATCGTCATTTGTGTGAGTGTATTTTAATCTGGTCTTTCGTGTTTATCGGAAAGCTATTGAAAGGAAATCCTAGATTTTGACAGGATATTTTGACAGAATTTAGAGTTAGTGTGGTTTTAGTTGAAAAACATCATAATTATATCATCTGAACATCATACATTTTTGATAATTTGCCTTTATTTGCCTAGCATGTTCTTACAGAAGTGGAAGGTAAATTTTCTGGGGGGAAAGAAGAGCCTTTAAAGTTAAATGCACCACTTTTATTAGTTAGTTTTTGAAATTTCAGGATATAGGGAAATTGATTTTAATTTAAATGAAAGTTTTATCACTTGCATGTATTTGCTAGTATAACTACAGCACTGATAGCTGTTGCCTTCTGTAACAATCATGATTGTGTACCTGAATGGTTCTTAATTTAAAGAAGATGTATGTCTACAAAACATCTACAGTTTGACATCCTTTTCCCTTCGTAACTTCAGACTGCAATAGCACCTTTTGACCCAACTTGGGTGTTTTCTCCTTATGATAGTTCTAATGAATATGACATGAATATTCCATATGTTGTGCCAGGAGCAGCGCCACTTCAGTTCTTGTGAGATTTAGGTAAATTTCTTCTGCAAGTCTTTGCTTTAGGAGAGAGAAGTGGTTACTGCTGTGAAGAATTATGATGTTTTTATGAACAGCATACTTCTGAAAAGAAACAGAATGATAAAAGCCATGACCCTGGTGCATGCTATGGAGATGCATCAGTAAAACAAGTGTTATTAATCTGACAATACGGTGCTACTGCAGCTTTCCATCGTAATGAATAAAGTCAGTTACTGTGCACTAACTAATTATTTCTACACACAAAACAGTGGGACAAGAGTTCCTAGTTCAGTTCCTAATCTGGCAGTTCTGTGGTGTGCATTGTATAACATGCTGCAAACATATGCGTAAGCACAACCTAAAACTTGCCGCTGCCAAAACAGTAAAGATGAATTCAGTGCAGCGTTACCCCTTGGGAGTACTTGCTTTGTCTTGATGCTGCGGTGAGCCCTGGATGATAGGCAAGAAAAAACTCACAGAATATTGTTTGGAAAAAGTCCTACAGAACTTCACAAAAGCAATTAGCTTTCCAAGATGGTTTTTCAGCGACAACAAGCAGCAATTGAAAGGGCTTTGCGAGTCTTGTCATGTAGCCTTAGTTTGTCTGAGAATAGCTCAGACCAGCATGTCAGTGTTGTGACACAGGGAACAAACGTAAGCCTCAGCACATCTCCGAGGCACTTGGCCCAAACTGGCACAGTGCTGCTCCTGCCACACTCACTGCTCGCATCACCAAGATCCTAGAAAAAAGCTGAGTAGGCAGAGCTCCACATGAAACGGCTGAGAGAAGGGGGTGACTCCTCTCCTGTGGAGGCCAGGGCATTTCAGCATTTGGCATTTTGCTGCCGAGAGTGCAATTCAAGGGACTGCGGAGGAAGCATGAGGAACTGTGGGTTTGTTTCAGTGCTTGGTTAGGACAGAAGGGCCTCAGGCAGCATTAGCATTTACCAGAACCGAGGAATCAGCAGACTAAAAAAAGGATTACGTAAATGTTCTTTGCCTTGCTCAGCTGTGAGCAGTTGTACTGCACTTGTTTACCAAAAAGCAGGCTGCAGAAGTCCAATTGGTATCAAGATCAAGTGCATTTATTGTCAGTCCTCAACTGGTACCTTTGTAACCCAATGTAAAGGGAAGAAATATTTTTCTGAATTGTAAAGACTATCTGGCCACAAAGATAAGTGATAGGTGTTATCATCCTACATTCTGTAATAGCAAAATCATCTATAATCCTGCATTGGTAACATCATCTGATTTATTACTGTAAGGCTCAAGAAAATTGATAGATGAAAAAAAGCAGGACTGCATGTTCCAGGCTTGCTCAAGGACAGCATAAGAAGTACCTGAAATGTTATAGTTTTAAGAGCTAAAATAGTAAAGTGGATTTAATGTTAAAGAGGTAGCAAGCAGCCTTTCTTCTTGACCTGCTTTTACCTGCTGGCTGTGAAGTCTGTACAGAACAAAATACTGTCTACGAACAGTCTATTTTATGCTCTATGATGTATTTTATATTGTGCAAAAATTTCAAGACTCCAAAGGCGTGGATCTCTATAAATTAGTGTCAATGTTAAGCTCAGGACACATGCAGTATTTTGGGATTGACCAAGAAAAGAATGGCACTGAATCCAGTCAAAGTAGCTTAGCTATCATAGGTAAGATTCTGCATGAGGTTAGAAACTACAGCTCTAGTAAGAACATTTTGGTTACTCCAGGAAGAAAAGAAGTCTGTCCCATAGGTCACTGTACAAGCTGTTTGCCTTCCTTTTTCACTACCAAAGTGAAAGATCTGTAGTGAGCATATGTCAGTTATTTCTCTCAAGCTAGGTCTGGGGAAGACATTATGTCATTATGAAATCTTTCAGTCTTTGGAACTATTCTTGTTCATTTATCTTCTACTTAGAGGAACATCAGTGCATGAGAGGAGACAGGTACCAACATTCTCTGTAAATATTACATTGCATTTACTGCAGTATTTATCAGTCATTTCAGCAACCAGAGCAAGCATCCCAGCAGCAAGAGTGGCTTCTGGAACAGGTATTTAACAATGCAAACTATAATTGCATTGCAGTGAGGTTAATTGCCATGGAGTAGTCATTCTTTGCTTTTACACTCTCTTGATCCAGGTGGAAGTCAGTAGTAGTATATTCCAAAATCCAAAAACATGTTCTCTTCAAACACCCGAGAACCTAACTGTACTCTTCCCAGTGTTTATATTTTATATACACATACATATTCTTGTACATGGTAAATTTTCAAAAGTGTGTTGAAGTATTTCTTAGATTTTCTTACTTGAATTTACTTTCCTAAGTCTGCTACTGATCTATCTTGCATGTAGTGGTGGCTTAAGTGCTTTGAAGTTGTTCTCCTTAAACATTTCATTTCCTAAGCACTTAATACTAACTAATTAATAGTGTTTCTTGTATATTTAGGTCAGTTATGAAAGTAATCTTTTTTATTGTGTCTTGTATCTGTGTATTTATAGTAAGTGAATGCAAAGTAGAATTCTTATTATGCAGGTGAGGGAATGTCTCCAAAAAACTATCATAAGCAGCCCTTGATACTGGTTGAGGAGGCTAGTTATGCTTTTAAAATAAATATATTGTTTTTCTGATTTCTTCACTGGACTTTTTTTTTTGAAAGGTAATCTTTTAAGTGCTTACATTTCTAGCTATTTTTCAGATGTGTCAGTTTAGAGAAGGTAAAGCACCTTCTTTTTATTATTTGTCAGGACAGGGTTCTCAATAGCTGGTATGTTTGAATTCTGGAACAGTTCATAAGTATTTCACTTCCTTCACTTCAGCAGTGAGAGGTCTTTGTGTTTATGTATTGTTCTAGTAACTTTCTAGCATGAGTCCTTATTGTCATTTTCTTGGTTTTACAGTGTCTGAAATAATATGTTCAGCCCTTTAGTTCACATTTCTTTCTTTGAAAAGAGACTCACTTGAATCATGTAACACATCTAATAGTATTTAATTTCATTCCCATTAGAAATCCCAGACATTGTGAACAGCAAGCACCTTAAATTTTTCAGGTAAGGTCCTTTTATTCTCACTACTAATTAATCTGTTTATGCAAAACACTGTTTCTGAATTTGAAATGTTGTATTGTCTTTTCTTTAAAAAGGATTTATGCAAAATTGCTAAACATTTGTCTTGTTTGAAAAAGACTAGGTATGGTGCTGCTAACTCAGCAATTTGTAGCTGTTACAGGTGACAATCAGTAAGACATTGGGAGTGTTAGAAAGCTGCAACAGAGTTCCATTTCTGCATCTGAAGTATTTTTTTTTGATATTCTTAGAGAATGTTTTTTTGTTACCTGAGCTGTCCACCAATTTACATTAAAAGAATTAACATTCACTGTTAGTTTCTGAGGATCAAGACATGGATTTATAGATAAATGGAAATACAGTGGAATAGTTTTCTTACCTGAAATGAAATTTCAGATGGTAATTGCAGTCATATAGTGTCATGACCTAAATTATTTATAGTCAGAACTTAACCATTAAGTAAGCTAAAACAGCACTAAGTTGTTAGTCTTGTTTTCTAAGATACAAGATGCACATGTAGGTGGACTAAGGTCTGCGGCAGTGTTTTTGTATATGTACTAGTTGAAAGTCATAAGAGAATTGATGACATCCACTTAAGGCTCTGGGAGCTGTAGAACTTGCTGCTAACTCATCTGGGCTAGCAAGCCAGTATGCCTTGGGAAGAGGTTGAAGAAACACTTCGGTGTGTCTTGCTCTTGCTGACAGCTCTATCAAACAAGATACTTGGGGGGAAGCCCCCAAAACTTAGGGATTTTAAGTGTTGCAAGGAGTGATACAGCACCATCTCCTAGGGGTGGTGTGCAGCCAGAAGTCATAGTCCCAGGATGATCGAATATTGCTGGAGATTTCAAAGGGACCTCTGGCTGCCATGTTTTTATATGCACAATTGATTTCATGCACTGGGATATCTGATGGAGGTGTTACTGTTTTATTGCCTTGGTAGAACCAAGAGTAGCATGTCTAGCTTATAATTGGCACATACTATCTTTGCAGTTGAGAAAAATTATCCATGAAGTACACTATCATCAAACAGCCATTTTATCAGTTGAATACAGGATTCGACATGGGATATTTAAGTGAACCCTTCCTTCTTTATGCAGCCTTTTGAAGTAACGTACTTATCACGTGAATTATTGTTTAGTAACATTTTTTGTCTCCTTGAAGCCAGTTACAGAATCACAGAATGGTTTGGGTTGGAAGAGACCTTAAAGATGACCTAGGTCCAACCCCCCTGCCATGGGCAGGGACACCTCCCACTAGACCAAATTGCCTGAAGTCATACAAGATGTTAACAATTACCATAAATTGTAATGAAGTACTTGATGTACATGTGATATTAGCTCTGCAAGTTGAGCAGCCAAATGAAAGAAAATCTTCTGAAATGCTTTTCCAGAGAAGCTGGTGAGTTTAGTGTGTCTAACCTAGAAGCAGTTGGTCTCAAGTAACTGAGAATACAAATAGTCCGTGGGGATAAAGTGAAACAGGTTTGTTGGTGGTTTTTCAGACTATCAAATGTGAAAGTACTTAGTTCTTCACAGACAAATCGCAGCTACTGTAGCATCCAAGATCAGGTGAAAATGCAGACACTCATTCATACTGCAGTTGGACTGATAGTACACATTAGAAAAACAGCATCACTTGAGTTAGCATCTCCTGAGAAAAGGTGAACTAACTCTGCTACTTTTTCCTGCTATTCCTATCCATAAGTGTTTTTCTGTGACTTTTTCTTTCAGGGAATGGGATGGTGATCTGAAGAAATTGCCAAACATCAAAATGAGAAAGCTGTCAGCTAGGGATGCTGTCTGTAGTCACACTGAGGTGGCAGATGGAGAAAATGAAGAAGAATTGAGTAAAGCAGAAGACACAGCCTCATGAACCCCAGCTGATTCAAGGGTTGAAGCAGCTGAAGGGAACTGTAAGAAACCTACTTTAATCAGCACTGGAAACAAGAATAAAGCTAGTGTTTCTAATTACATTTGCAGTCTTTGCTAATTGCATTTTTGATAAACTCACTGTGTACTTACACTAGAGAGCAAACATTCAGCAGCAGTATATTATTCAATTACAGCTTTCATAGCTAAATAAAATTCAGTATTTTAATTGTGTCCTTACCTCTCATACTGTACCTGCTCTTTAGGACGCAGGCTTCTAAGTTGACAAATTGCCCACATCTTGACATCCTGACTAGTGCAGCACATCTTTGCTGGTCATACAGCAGACAGGACTCAGGCACCTATTAGAAATACTTTGTGGTGGGAAACCCTTACCTTTTCCTGGTAGGAGCAAGACTATATGCAAAAAAAATAGCAGGCTCCCTGTTGAACAGTGGGCCCCCAGTTACAGCTTTTATACACCCCTTGTGGTGGTGGGTGGGGTCCTTAGGTGCGCACAGGTTTGTGGAGAGCGGTGATAGGCCTTCTCTCACCAAATGGGGTGCTGCATGGCACAAATCATTCAGCTCAGGTGTAAGGAATACACCTGCTTGGTGAAAATGTATACACAGATAATGAGATAATCAGTTAATTGTGAAGAACTTTCACCTTGTACCCTCTGAGAATCTGTCAGGAACAGAGACAGCTGGTAAGACGTCAACAAAGCACTGAGTATTTTATGTTTTGTCAAGAGAATGAGAGAATTACGCTGTTCTCTCCACCCTGTATTAAAGAAGTCAGGCCAGAAGCCAATTAAAGTCCATATAGTCTGTTTTTAAATGTCTCTTTAGCTTAGTTGTTTTTTTTTTTTTCTGTCCCCTCTTTTGAGAAAGCTGTGCATTTGTAAATTAAGTTGCATAGGACTTCTAAATAGCAGGCTAGCTGTATGAAGCAAGTCTTTAGATGCCATTAAATGTGTCTTTCAGTAAGGTTCTTAGTAGAGTCTCCCTTTCAGAAATGCAAAAGTAAAAAAAAAAAAAAAGGCAAAGGCAAAGGGTGAATTTCACAGCAGGACATTTTTGATTGATAGGCCAGGTTAGATTGCCTTGTAGTCACAGTTCAGATGTACAGTCTGTAGAAATTGTACCACTCACAGCTCAGATGCCCAGTAATCACGAGGAAATATGTGTTCCTGATGGATGATCTTTCTAGTGCTCGATCCCTAATGCAGTTCTGTGTGTTAAACAGGGCTCTCTGTCTTGGTAAATAGTTAACAGCTCTCTGAAATTTGACAGCTACTTCAGGGTGTATATTTTTTTACTGTGTAGCTGTGCAGCAAGTTTTACTGCTAAGTTTTATTCTGTTCACAGCTGTATTAAACTTTTCCCTTTTTACAAAGTAGGTCTGTGCTATCATTTCAAGTTTTAGGAAACCAAATTCCATAGTAATAGGGAATTAATCACTGTTCTTCTTACATGAATATATAGAGAAACCTGGGTAAATGTAACAGGCCTGAAGCAGGAGCAAGTGACCCAGTGCATCTTCACGTGGACTGCAAGTCTTGAGCCTGGCTGGAGGCCTTGATGTTCTGACACCAGCTATAGCTCTAGGCCATCACATCACTGTTTTGTGTTTTAGAAACGGGTGTGCTGAAGTTCAGAGCACGCCTTTGACATTTTTCAACCTCGTTAAAAAACTGAGGTGTGTAGTGGAATTTATCGATGGATTCCGCTTGTTTTGATTTATAAAACCTGCAACGCTAAACTCCAGTAGAAGCTGAACCACAGTAGGCAGTAAGTCTGAACTAAAGCTCTGTACGTGTTCAGTGGTCTGACAGATTTTGCCTTTCAGAAAGCTGTACCTTCAAGTTTGTCCTCTATACACCATCAGATGTACTTTGAAGTTGGAAAAATTGCTGTCCTACCACACTCGGTAAAATACTGACATAAAATGAGCACTAAGATAACTACAAGTTTTAGCATGTCGCTGTAATAACAGTCTGTTAGTCTGGCATTCGGGTGAATGCTTTAAAGAAAGATTGTCACACAAAGTTATAGAGTATGAGACAGTCTATATTGCTTGAAACAATTCACGAATAAGAAGGTATTATAAAAAAAGTGGTTGTTACTTGTGTTGTTGATGTAGTCAAAGATTTGAATTTTTATTTTTTTTTAATATTGCTTACACTTGAAGAACATGTTTGCAATTCGGACTTCATTGAGTTTTGTGGGCTTTTCTCTCTTGAAGTCCATGTGTTCACTGCTTGTGTAGCTGTCTTTTAAACTGTGTTGTTGACCTGTTGCATAAGTAATGAAAAAGAACTGTTTCCATCTTTAACTTTATATATTGAATTATGAGGAAAGAAAATTTTATTTTTAATGTCTGAACTTGGAGTGTTTGTGCCTTGGGTGAAGGGGTTAGAGGGAGTATTTTGCCTTATGCTACAGAGACAAGATAATGGAATTTCATCCATCAGTTTCATAATCCTATCATTCCTGCACTTTAGGGTTTTGCGTAGTGATGAGTTTCTTCTTTGTGCTTGAAAAAAAAGGATGAATGCTCTCAGGAGTTCTGAATTTTGTTCTCTGTTTCTTAGAAATCTAGAAGGCAGTTGCTGTAACGGCTGGAATGGCAAATATGGCTGTGATGTTCTCTGTTCTTACAAATTTGCTGTGGGGGATACCTTGAAATTCTGTTTACTTGTAAGCGTTATAAACTTTAACGTTAAAATCCTCTATTATAATTCTCTGTAAATGACCGTGGTGTTTTTTTTTTTTTTCTGGTATGCTTTTTTTGAAGGTATACTTTATTCAAGCTAGCCTTGGAGAGCTAAGACCTCTCTGAGGAGCTGGCTGAATTATATTCAGACTTTCTCAGCAGCAGCTGAGCTGTCCTCTGATTCTAGAGCTTCTGATACTGATGGTCTCAGCTGGAACGAAGCAGCTGTCTTTGATTCCAGCAGTAATCTGATGTTGTTTCATGTACACTAAGCAAATAGCTGTCAGTTGTTGATTTAAGAGACAAAACAAAAACCTGTCCTTCTCAGGGATGGCTTTATGCAGTGGATTAATTAATTTACCATCCTTTGGTGTAAGAAGTAAACGTGGCTGAATTAAAGGAACTGTTCACCATGGCTTTCTGGTCTGCTTCACAAAGCCATTTCTAAACGGGTGCGACTACAGACATTCCTGATGAGGAAAAGCTATCATGCAGTTAGGCACTTAACCTGGCTCATTATTGTATTTTTACTTTTTTCCGCTACCAAAGCCTGTGCTGCTCCTTTATGGAACGTCAGTGTGTGCAACAGGATGCGACAAGTCCAAAAGGCAACATATATGAACCATTTTCTGAGCCATTCCTGAGTAGTCCAAGGAATAGACTTACAGAGTACAGTATGTGGGTTTTCGGTCTTTATTGGAGTAGCACTCATACGCATCTCTGTAAAGACTGTATATGAAGACAGAGTCTAGAATCCAAAAATGTTGGACTCCAACTTTAAAAGAAATAGCCATTGCTAATTTAGTTAACACACTTACTTAAAAATTGTTTTGATCTTCCATCATCTTTGCTTTTTGTTTTTAATAGTGCTGATTGTTGTATTTTTGTGTGTGTGGTTTTGGCTTTTAGATCAAGATCAATTTGAGGTATAGAACAACTTCAGTATTTTATTTGGAGTTGGTGGGGGTCATATGAGTAAGTACTGTATAGCGTTGTTTCTTTATACGTACGCAGAGAACAAACTGAACAGAAATGTGTTTTGCGATCTAATGGTACCCTCTTCATCAAGGGATTGCAAATACCTCATGTGCGAAGCAAAAAGGTATAGTGGACTTACACCAGTGTTCCCTGAATTCTAAAAATAAATGTGGTTTTATTTTTGTATATGTTAACAAAAATACATTTTTTATTACTCAAATTTCTTTGGTTATGCTGTTTCTTCTGTGTTGTATCTTGTAGATTCATGAATCTGTATTTGATTTAAATGGTAAGCTAGTTAGGGCAGATTTAACAAAATGAACAGTCTGTTGGATGTAGGGAATATAATCTGTTAGAACACTTTTCCTGTGGTTTGACCATATTCTTGGCAGGCTCCAGCCATTTGATGATCTATTTCAGCTAGAACAGTGAAGACTTGAAACTCAGCCCACTTTCTCCCCAGCTGACAATCTAGGACAGCTATATGGGGTAGGTTGACACAATCCTCTTCAGAAAACTATGTAGTTTGGCTGGAACTTGTATTTATCAAGACAGATAGGATACTTTCTTTGGGTTTATACCTGACTCAAAGGACACAGATAACTTTTTAAAGCACACCTGTAATATTCTTTTCATAAAAAACAAAAACATTTATTCTGTCGGATTTTTATGAGAAAATCTCACGCAGTAGAATTCCAAAATTATAAAAAGGACACCTGATCCATTCTGACAATCTAAAGTAGGATTCTTTAAATCATTTAGCTCTGCAGTGTTTGTCCAGCCCATCTTAAAGGATTTCTAGTGTTAGACATTACACAGTCACATTTAACTGTTTAGTCCAAGGCACTCTGCTCCTTAGAAACGTTTCTTCCTCCTGGCCTTGCTGCAGCTGAAACCCAGTACTAGTTGTCTGTTTTGCTATGGATGGAAAAAGTTGTTTTTGTCATTAACGCCTGTTCTTATATATCTCTTCCCTTTTGCAAGTTAAGCAACCATAGCTCTTCTCAAGTGGTTTTGTACTCTGAGGTGTTTTCTGCCAACGCGCGGTACCCAAAGCTAGGCCTGCCAATCCAGCAGGTTTATCAATATTGAGTATGCAGCTGAGTGTATTGTTCGCATTGCTTGCAAGAGTGTGGTGTCGCCAATATATGTTCAGCATGCGATGCTCTATAAACAGACTGACAAATGTAGAATACTACAGAAATTTGGGTCATTTGTTTAATACAAATACATTTTTTTCACAACAATAAGCAGATATATTACTTTTGTTTCCCTTACCTTCTGTCTTTCAGTACACATTCAGCCACAAAAACATACAGTTTTTCTTTTGCAAAAGAGAGGGAGTTAAACAAGTAACACAAACTTGTAGTTCCAAATATTATACACAGTAAAATATTTTCATCATAGAATAAGTGTCATCGCTTTATTAGAAATTATAAATAGTTTGTTCTGGTGATGGGGAACTTACTATTTTTTTCTACACAAAAAAAATAAGCACCGCTTTCAGATAAAGCAGTGTGTGAATGGCACAATTGGACTAGTTGAGAATATTCTTAATGCTAATGATAGTCAGGAGTGATATATTTATGCCAGTTTGAAGTTAATTTTGTAATGCTTATATCTTAAATCAGGAGAAGAAACGTGCATACCCACAGATTAGATAGAAGTATCTTGCTTAAAATTCAAGATCTGATCTCACACCAACTTACTTCCACCTACCTTCGTTAAAACTTTGCTTAAACGGGAATGCAGGTTAAATTCTTCTCAGTAATGGCAGCTTGGAGCAAGGCTCTGCCCTTGTTGGGTTTAGCCAAGCTAAACTCCACTGTCAGTGTGTTTGCCTGAGATGCACTGTGGCTACACAGGTAGCTTGATACTGATCTTTATTCAATATCTTGTACTCATTTCATTTAAAAAAACCTTAGGATGTATCTTAAAACTTTCAGTAAGCTGTTTTTGCAGCCCAGAATCCTGTTAATACAGAAAATTACCCTTTTTGTGGGAATGAAGAATCATTGATAAGCAGCTGCCTAGGGTCTGTATTCACGCACCATCGTTACTCGTGCAGACCTGCATCTAAGGCATGTTGGTGTGACTAGATCCTTGCCGTCCTGAAGAAGTCCCACTCTGCTACAGAAACAAATTCCAACCCAGCATGAAATCCCTGAAAGCTTTAGCATATCCACTGCACCTAAAATGAGAAAGGGTGCACTGGCTAATACTGTAATCCTTAAAGAGTTTAAGGGCTGCTTCCAACCTGCTGTAATCTCTTTTGCTGCCGACTTTAGCAGACAATGTCTCATTTTGCTTCTTTTTCTGCAGTCTGAATAAATATTTCAAAGGGAGAGGACGAATTTCAGCTGAAGTCTTTCTCCGATTCTTACATTTAACTTTAAGCTCAGTTGCACATGTACTTGAGTGCCACAACAGTGTTTGGAAGTTGAAGCTTTCAGTATAAGATGACTTTGCAAGTTGTTCTGTTGCTGACTCTTCGGTGTGTTTTAAAAACGTGCAGTAATTTTGCTGGATGCCATACCTCTGTTTTCAGAAGCCTCAAGTATTTTTTTCCTTTATTTGAATTTTATGCTTGTTCAAGAAAAGAACAGCGTGAATTAGTTTCCAGTAAACTGTCAAAATAGGAGATAAAGTACTTTCAATGGGGTCATGATATTACAGCAGGTTAAAGAACAAGTTGGCTAAAGAAGCAGGGTTACTGTCACTTAGATGACAGCAAGAAACTTTCTGGTCATTTCAGAAAGACCTTAGTTGTCTTCCATAATGCTGGCTGTTTTTTGTTTTTAATTTTTTTTGTTTGTTTTTGTCAGTCAACTATGCCATGATTCATCAGGTTTTATTGTAAACATAATTCCAAACATGGAGATGCAGCTAGTAATTTTAAGTGTCTAACTTGCTTCAACTATAATGAGAGTTACTTTTTAGTGAATAGGTTTACACTTTTAGAAATGATGTCTTTGCAGAATATCTTAAACACATGCAGTTATGAGGCATTCCTTAGTACTGTCATGGTTTTCTGAAGACTTTGTAAAGTCTCCTGCACAATTATAAACAGAGAAATGATTTGGTTACTCACATATCTGTTTTCAAATGAGAAGCTGTTACATTTCCAATTCTGCAACTGGATAATTGGAAAATTATTTTACATGAAAGGCAAGTGGCATCGTTTGAAACGGCTTGAACATCAGTCCAACTCACCTGGAGTAACTTAGAATATTAACACGTATTTCAGGTGTATTCAAGCACCAAGATTTTGTGTTCAGTCTGGCCAAATGACAGTCATTCCACCACCAAATTATACGAGCAATTCCAAAACAGAGGAATAAAATGCTCTGAAAAAGACACTTTTTTTTTTCTTCTAATACTGCTACTGCCAGTAGTCCCTGAGCCTTTAAACCATTAAACACATTCACAAGGAAATACCTAATAAATAAACTCCACGACATCTTAGGCCCAGCACTCTTCGTATTTGGAAGGATGTGATGACTCATTTATTTAACTGGAGATGTTTGAACGTGTGAGGAGGAAATTTACCATTAGGAACTGCAAGGCTTCTGTAGAAGGCTAGTCCACTGGCAATTATGGCAGATTCCCCCTTTGAATGAACCTGTGCTGTCTTACTCTCTTTACTCTGGTTCTTTACTTGCTTGTTTGCTTTTTCTTGTTTACCTAAATACAAGACCAAAAAAGAACTTTAAATTCTTTTTTTTTTTTTTAATATATATCTTATGTTCAGGCCCTAGACTTGTCCAAGCCAGCACGTAACTCCAAGTCAATACCTGCTGTTGTGCCCTGATGGTAAACATCATAGGTATGAGTAGCTAATCACAAAATGTGTTCTTTATATAATTCAGCCTGTTGGACACAGTATTATATCTACATTCATTCATCTATTGCACTCTTTAATGCTATTCACACTTCATTTTTATATGAGAATGCTCAAAACATGAAATTAACAACTGAACGGTTGAATCTTTAATACCTCAAGTTTACCTGTACAGAGGGAATCCATTGATTTACTTTTCTTAGTTAGGAAGATAAAAACTAACTTTTCAGAACAGGGAGACAAAAACTACCATCCTTTTAAGATATCTAAGTATATTCTCTTCTCTCTACCTGTCTGTATCATGAATCATAAAAAATAAAACCCAAAATACCTTCCATTGTCCCTGTGTCATCCTTTCAGAATTTGATAATACGCAATTTACTTTTGTGTGATTTTGCAGTAAACTGCATTTTTTCATTTATAGTTTTGCCTCAAAACGTTGTATATCCAATTTATGAAAAAAAAAAAATCTAATTCACTCTTACAGAATATAATAAACAGCTGAGCTGCTGTTCTAAATGCATTATCTACAATTTTTCTCCTCCCCATACATGTTTTGCTGACAGCTATAGTTAAAAATATCTATAGCCTATGGAGATGTGAGTTTATACTGGTTGGAATTGCTTATTTTTTAAAAAATTCAGGCATATTCAAAAACAGTGCTACCCTTCAAATGTTTCAAATATCCTTAGTTGACACAGCTGCCCAAACATTCAGGCTCCCCTGGAGTCACACGGACATCTGTCACTTCATGAGGCTCAGAGTGGGTGCTGTGACACAGCTCTTTATACCTCGGTTCAGTTAATGCGTGTCACTTGAACAGTTCTCCTTTCAAGTGTGTCTTTAAGAAGATAAATAGGAAATACAACTTTTAGTAGTAAATAGATGAACGATTTGGTTTTGTTTCCTGTAAACAAAATGGTTCTAGCAGGTCTGTGTCTACTTGCCCAGCCATCCACTTTTTTTTTGTATAATAATAATTTTAAAAGAAATGCTGTCGCGTTGGTTTGGCATTGTCTGTTAAACCTGTTCTCTATTGCACTTCCTACACTTCCACTTTCACAACACTTGCTGACTAGCTGAGAAACTACTTCACAAATGGTCACATTCCATACAGTAACGAGTTGCTTTGCTGGATCCTTTTTCCTTCTAGGGTTTTGGTTTGTGTTTTTTTGTTTTTTAACTGAAAAAATGCACAGTCATTTCTACTCTCTTTCAGCATTAGTAGTGTAGAAAACACTATGCCTTATTCTGCAAGGAAGAAACAACGCTGTCTCTGTCAAACTGGCATCACCTCAGATGTCATTTCTTCAGCTGCCAGCTGAGAGTTTGTACCTGTCTGTGCTACTGGCACCACCACTGCGTCCTTGAGATCCGAGCTGTGCGTGCACGAAGAGTTCTTCTCCTCCAGTTTTTTGGCAGTGTCTGGGCAGTTCTGAACAAAGATCACTCTGTTGTAGGCTTTCAACCTGCGCCACAGCTGAACGTAAACCTTACACTGCACGTACATGAAGACGAGGCCCCCCGTGAATCCAATGGCCACCACCACGAGTTTTGTCCAAAATGGCCATTCAAGGACACCTTTGAAATAAAGCATTCGTATTTATTACCGTTGTTACAATGGGTACCAAGTGCTGAATATCAGTAAAATGTTTTGAAAAGCAGCCAGGTGCTAAGAACTCCCAGATACGTACATGCTGTTGGGGCGGCTGTGGCTCTAGTGGAAAACAGCAGCTGTTTCCTATCCCACAGGCAGAGGGCCAGAGAGAAACTACATCCCACTCCCACTCTTAACTGACTTCCCCACAATTTGGTCAAATAAGAAGTTCAAGACCCGCTCCTGACAGAAGCCTAATGCTTGATACAGTCAAAAAAACCCAAACTGAACATTTCATCCTAACATTCAATGCTTTGCTTAAGCAAAAATACAAGTACCAGAAGGGAGATAACTGAATGCCTAGAAACATTATGCACGTTTTTACCAACAATTTTTTTTGTATCACGCTAGAATCATGACACTGTTTATGGTTCCTGGAAGACCAACATTTACAATGATGCTGCCTGGTTCTAGCTTCATTCTGAAGACAGGGCACAGTAAAAAAAAAAAAAAGAAAATATATAATGGAAAGAGCTCCACCTCTTCCATCATCCATCTTCCTTGGCCTTTCTTTTTCCTGCTATTCTGTCTGTGCAACCCCCCTGAATCCATCTGTATCAAAAAGGAGAAGTTGTATCTCTGTGTGGTAAAAGGGTAACTCTACAGCATTTGGTGTATCTGTTGCTTTTGTCATTTCCTGGATCTTTATCAGATCACTTGCTCTGAATAAACTGCAATCATATTGATATTTAAAGAAAAAAACTGAGGATGCTGACACTGAAAAACTAGAGAGGAAAGTATTTGAAATTGGTTGTAATATGACTAAGGTTAAGATGATTTGCATTAGCCTACACGTGGTCTTACAAATTTAAAGGAACAAACTGTTGTTGTATTAAGAACAGCCTTCCTCTCATTAATTCATGTCACTGCTATCTGCTTTTTTCAATGATTCAGTAGCATAATGTGAAGGAACAGCTACCATCCTTCCCATTACACACTGCCTCATTACATTTAAGGATTACATATTATACACAAGAGTCAAACCTCTGTGCTTAGCTGTCAGTCTTTGAATAACCTGAATAGTTTTACTGGTCATACATAGAGGGTTTCTGAATAATCTTTTGCTCACAGAGTGCAGTATTCAAGGTGCCTTTCAGGTGCAGTATTCAACCCTAGACCTGGTAACCCAGAATCTTCAACAGCAAGTCTTTACTTGTAGCCAGCTGTGAGGCTCATGGATCTGGTTATCTCCATTATTGTTAAACAAGGTAGGAACTGGGCTTTTAATTAAAAAATCAAATAGAGGCCAAAAGAATACTAATTACTGCAAAAGCTCTAAGTAGCTCTCAGGCATCTTTGTTGATTTTTTAGTGTGGAGAATTATCCAGAATATTTGGCGAACGCTGAATTACATAAAAGTCATAAATACTTTTTGAGCCTACCAGGATTAATTAACATGATCCTTATACATTCTATGTAACAGCACATATTAATGCTAGCTGTTTTGTTGTGTAAATTCAGCTAATCCACAGCCCGTACCTTTCTCCTTTTTAATGAATAGGGTGGTTTATGTTGTACTCCTAAGTAGAACTTCAAAGCCATTCCTAGTCCTGTCCTCAGGGTGTTGGGGGATTTTTTGTTTTGTCTTGGAGATGCAAAGCAGGGCTACCCATTTAGAAAAAAGGCAAAACGGGACTTCGTATTATACATTCATCTGTGACTTAGTGAGGCTTGTTACATATTTTCCTCACACAGGCAAGAAACACAAGCATCAGGAGTATCATCAAATATTTATCTAACTAGCAAAGCACAAAGCTCTGCCTGTTTTGTTTTCTGTGTTAACTAGAGAATACAGCACAAAGCTAGAGCCCTTTGTCCCTCTACTGTCTAATTCCTAAAGTCAATCCAGATCAAAAAGAAAAGCTTCTTATCAACCTCCTTATGATAATCATATCTAAGACTTGAATTTAAGACCAAATAGACTGAGATTTAACTCAAACCAAATGCGGACTCGAAATGGAAAACAGTAGATCAGCTTGCAATATAGTTTCCACACATAGTAAGTATATTCCAAAATGAAACCTACTTATTTCTAGTATGCATTTTTAAGTGTAAATTATCTAGCCAGTGGATTTCCTTTCCAAATACGTGATAAATCTTGATTTTAAATTCTCATGTTTTGTATGCAAATATTAGAACATGACTTCCATGTGATCAAACTTTAGGTCAAGGAGTACATCTGAATGTGACAGGCAGAACAGTTTTTGATTAGCACTAGCAGGGGAAGCACTGGATGAGAATCTTCCCTGGAAGGTAACTGGGAACATGTCTTCACAAAGGTAAGGTATTCCTGCTCAGGTGAAAGGCTGTGCTCTCTACCTCAGCTGGCACATTTCATCTAACTAGAGAAAGAAAAGTACAGGCTAGCATCATCACTCCAGTTAGACTCTGACAGGCCCTGAAGTAAATGCTTCTGAGAAATTAAATCAGGTAGCTTTTTTTTTTTTTTTTCCCTCTTGAAATATTCAGATTTATCCATGTAACTGAATATTTTGGGACAATGTTTGGGGCAGCGTTCTGAGTTCCGAATTTCAGAATTGAAGATAAAAAGTGTCTATAAGCTAAGGCTAATAAAAGAAGCACTTTGTTTCTGCTCTGTGAATACTTACAGATACAACTGAAACATGGTCTCTTGGAATTTCTTAATAGGAAGCTTGTCAATGAAAGGGCTCTATCCCGTTTTACGGGATACAGAGGTTCAAGTGGATAATATAAATAAATTGATATTTTGTGAACTGAACTTGCACTGGGCTTTGATTTTGGCTCATCTTTTTTTCCTAAGCCTTAGAAATACCTCAATAATGGGAGATTAACCTAAGAAGAACCAGCAGGCTAGTTAAGCTGTTGTAATGGTTGCACTTAGCAGAGATCTCTCTGCAGGGGCATACAACAAGCTTTTAACACAGATGTGTTCGTTACTTCTCTATTAAAGTATTTGATGTAGCCATATATCAGTGAGGTGTTAACTTGAGAACTGAATGTGACTAGTTACCTGGCTGCACTTCAAATCCACCCACTGCGTTCATTATCAACAAGACTGAAGAAGATAAAAGACACTTACCATTATCATTGCCTTGTTTAATTTCCTCAGCGGTTCTATCAATTAAAACATACAATGACCAAACAACACAGGTAATTGCAATTACGTGGAATGTGACTGAACAAACTATTTTCCTCCTCTCACTTGTCGTCATCTGTAGTTTCTCCCACTACAATTAAAAAATAAAAAATAAAAATGAAATACAAAATCAGATTAGTGAAATTTTACATGAAACTGATTAGGCCATTCTGGCTTTCTGCCAAAAAAAGCAAGCATTAATAGACTTAACAAACCCTTTTATTTCAATAATATACAGAACAGTAGTATGTGCATTGTCATGGTAAAATTCATAATGATCTCATTTTCACAGATTCACAGGAATGAAGAATTAGGAAGGAGAGTTCCATTCTTTCTGTTTGCTTGTGAATGACATCTGAAGTAATTTCACTGCAGTACAGCCATAACACAGTAATAGACAAGTAAAAAGATGAATATTCATTTTTAACTTTTCCTGGTGCACGCTTCTGGTGATGAGAGAAGAAAAAACAAACATTACCTTGCAATACTCAAACTATTCTTAAGTATTCTCAGTTTCTTAAAGGAGTTGTGGAACAGCCTTCCCATAAAATAATGGCATGAAAAATATTTTTCCCATAAAGAACAGCTGCATTTGAGGATTAAATTCAATAAACTTGAGAAGATGATTACGTGGAAATGATTGTACATGGTAACAGTCTCAGTAACTCCAGAAGTATCTTCCAGGCATCTGTTTGCAAATTATGGCACTAAATCCAGGCATGTGTTTGTGAATTATGGCACTAAATCCTAGCTTAAATTATGGCTATTTTAAAATGAAACAGGCTATTCTCTGCATTTGAACAATGCAGCTCTTGAGGCGATTTTTTAATCTTGCTTGCGGATACATCATTTTTTTGTTTATCACCTCTCTAAAATAAAACCTTTCTATACCAAAATGCTTGCTTTGGAAAACAGATGAAAGAATATGACACTTAAAAGCAAAATGCCTCAGTCTGATGAATAATGTCAGAGAGTCCATAGCTGGCATCCGATGAACAAAGCAAGCGCAGACCACGATACAACAGTGCCACCTCCCTCACAGTCGTGCTAATGCACGACTCGGCTGGTTCACAATCCAAGCCGCGGCACTGACCAGCACAGGAACACCCTGCTGTGCCAGCACATACCTTTGGTGCTCTCAAGCCACAGTTCCTGCTAGCTTCCAGCCACCCTGGCCACTTCAGAGCACTGAGGTGGCAGAAACTTACTTTGAAGGGTTTGTTTTTGTTTTTGTTGTCGGCCGGTTGGGGTCTTCTGTTTTGTTTGGGGAAAATAAAGATTTCCCCAGATGGCTTATGGCCAGTGTTGGAGATGGGATCCTGTGCAGGTCAGGTCCTTAACCTGAACTGAAATGGCCACTCCTGGAGTCCGAACACTACTTGCTGTCCAGCCAGATTCCCACCAGGTACAACTGCATGAAAACCGAGGAGCATCCATGCAATGAGACCAAGAGGGCGAACTTCCAGCAAAGCTTCTGCCAGCAGCTAGCTTTAGAGCAGCAGGTACTGGTCCGAACAAATACCCTTTTTTAATGGCAGTTAAAGCTTACACGTTTCAGTCCTGTTGTCTCAAAAATGAAATCTCTGTGGACTGTTTGCCAGAAATTTATGAGCACAAGGCTTAAATAACTACTTAGAAATGAAAGATTTCCTGAGAAATATAAAAAGAGACAGAGCTAGCAGTTATTTACCAGCTGATACATCATCACAGTTTCTGAGATAAAGTGAAAAGTAAGCTTGTGGGATTTTGAATAGCAGTCTAGAGAAATGGGAAGCATTAAAAAAAAGAAGAAATAAAACCCAGAAGCTCAGGTTCATGTATTTCATGTAGGCAGTGTTCAGTGGTAAGAATGGAGACTGTGGCATTATCATTACAGCCTTATCATATCATTACAGTGACCAGGTTACACAGCATTTGACCTGGATACTTTGATCCTTTTTGCAATGAGAATTCAATTCAAGCCTTGCAGTAGGCTTTCTTGTCAAAGAAAAAGTTGTCTTTGTCCACATGGAAGAAAGGGTCCTACCCTAACCCTTCGCATAGTTTTGGGTGCTTTGTGGAAGATCAATGGGAAATATAAAGAAGAAGGAATTGTGCTCTCAAACAGAAAATTTTCTGTCGTCTCTTATACTACACACTTTTGTTCTACTGGTGGGGAAATTACGTGCTAAATTTTTCATTGCCATGCATATCTGCAGCTTGTTATAGCTATTTTGCACTCTATTGTGCACTGAAAAGCCTTAGACAGTTGACCTGCATGCCAAGTTACGTAAGTCTTTTCCATGTGGTATTTTAAAGTTTGGAAAGAAGAATATGCCATTAATCTAAATGTACACATGTTGTAGGTGGAAAAAATGATGAAAACAAATGACCATCAAGGAGGGTAGGTAAATAAAGGCACAGCCCCGCAAACTTATGCTGAGATTTGCAGTAAATGTGTATCACGAGATGGAGACAGTGGGAAAGGGCTAAAGCTGGGCTTTTTTGCTAACATCCCATGATCAGATCCAGCCATACAGCAAGCCAAGACCTACTGGCCTCTGCTTCCTCTCTCTGGTCGCTTTCCCTCTCCCACAGGAGAGCAGGGCTGTATGTCTACTACATCCACGCACGCGTTACTGCACCAGAAACCATCAGGCTGGCAGGAGAATGGTAGTGGTCACTACACCATGGAGCTGGGACACCACACGGAGCACCCCTTACTCCCAGCTGCAATAAAAAAAAAATAAAATAAAAAGAGAGAGAAAGGAGCACAGGGAAGATCCCTGCTCACAGGGACAGATGCAGGGGGGATGAGAGTATTTGTGAGGCTTTTACAGCTGCTTGGTGTCTCCCAAAGCCGTGCAGCTGTTCTGCCCAGCTCTAGCTGCAGTCCCAGTTCTCCTCTGCTCCAGTCACGATGGTCTGAGCTCAGAAGGGGAAATTTAATTAAACTTTGTGCTCTAGTTCTGGTGAACCCTATGGTGGCTGAGGTAATTTTCTTGTCCTAATCACATATTTTAGCTTGGCTGAACAGAGAGTACTATGTGACTACTGTCATTCCCTCCTAGACGACTGATCTGCTAGCAATTTAAACTTGCAATTTAAGTTGCCCTGGAGCAGAAAAATGCAATTCACCCTTTTAGGATTTTTGCAATAGGTTTAAATCTAACATTTAACTGTCAACGTTAGCACAGACTTGCGTGGATAAAAGCAAAATTACGTGAAGTAAAAACTACTTGAAAGTCCATAGCAAAGGCTTTGAGACAACAGTATATTGAGCAGTAAAAGCCCCTTTTACTTGTGTTGTGTTGTCCAGGGCTCAATATATGCTAAAGCTGGCTGGGGACATTTGGCAGCCGCTACCATGTCACACAGCATAGGAATGCCTCCTTAATCCCCAATAAATTCATCTCTGCTGTATTTTGCAGCTTCTGCAATTCTCATGGCTCTTTACATTTAGTCCATGATGGTAGGAAAAAAATAGGCTGCATCACATTTTATTAGCTTCAACCTTGAGCTGGAAAAACCTACATCCATCAGGATGACACTGTGTGACATGCCATGGATAGGGTATCAGATGCCACCAAGAATAGAAAATAACAGAAGTGAGTGTTCAGATGCAACTTTCCTTGGAAACTTCGATGTTAACACTCCTAAAGTGCTCTAGAGACTAGAAGGAGTGAAAGAAATGGAAGACTGTAAGCGACAGAGGAGACATTTATAATGACTTGCAAATTAGGGAGTCAATAAATTGCTAGACAAACACTGTAGTTTTTGCCCAGCCTACTCTGAAGCATCCCTTCACAGCGGTACATCCTGTTGTGACCACCCCCGGAGTCCTTACTGTTGGCAGCTATACAAAGGCAGGCTGGAAATCACCACAGACACAGATGGTTTAATATCCTGCAAACGCAGAAGCAACCACACGAACGACATTGCGCTCCACGGAGCGGGTGTGCTAGCATCTAACTGCCACGAGACCTTTTTGCACGGCAACGTGTGCGTGGCCCAGGAAAAAAGCTTGCACCGTGCTCTGCAGACCACCGGAGGGCGGCGGATGACCGTGCACCTGCTGCACAAGTTCCCAGCAAAGAGCCGGGGCGAACCAAGCGTCGGGCTCCTGCGCTGCGCTGCCCGGAGGTCTCTTAGCACCTTGGAAGTGGCAGCTGGAAAACCGCAGCCCGGTCTCGATGTCTACCTTGCGCTTTCTTTTAGTTTCTTACAGACTGCCTTGCTCGGAAAGGGGAACGGTTTCTGATTTCATAACCTGCCCTCGCAATTACAAAACGCAGTCATGAGTCTTCTGGGAGGGAGAGGGGAGATTTGAACAGGCTGCTCATAGGCGAGGAACATCTAAATCATACGCTGCCAACCGCTTCCCTTTCCTGTAACATGGTCTGAGAAAATAGCTGATACTTATTTTAAAGGACCAAATTTGCCTCCCCACATGGGCCATCTAGTGAAAGCTTGGTTAATCAATAAGCAACAAATAAATCTGGATATTTTTAGTACCCTCTGAAAATGGATCGTCTGAGGGTCTGAAAACGCTGCTTTGTATCCTTGAGCTACCAGCACAGCTTTTCTTCTTACAGACTGAAGTACGTCCATGGTTTTAGCTCTGTCCTGCACATTAAGCTTTCTACAAACTGGTTTCAGGGTGCCCTGGTACAGGAGCAAAAGCTTGGTGCTGTTCACACACCACAGAATTGCACCCCGCAAGCTCTGCCGCTTGCCCTTCTTTCCCCCACCTTCAGACTGCAGATTTACTTTGTGTGTCCCCATGTTGACTCCTGCTAGGGGGAACCCCTCACGTTGGACACAAAGTTTTGTCTACACAGACTTCCTGAAGCAACTCCTTACCTACAGCAGGTTTGCAGATGCACGTTTACCACATCAGGTCTGCCTCCTGCAGAGGCTCGTGACTGAAGATGCCAAATCGAAGGTGAAGTTAATAGGCTGCTTTGCCACAGAGTGCATGCTTGTGCTTTTAGCTCCCAGGTATTCTTAGGAACCCTTTTTTAAAAAAAAATGCCATGTAGGGAGGCTTGACAGGGCAATCTGGAGTGGGCATTACACTGCTCACACTAAGTATTTCTCCTGTTCTAACTTTTTTCTCTGTCTCCATTACTCAAGCGAAGAAATGAGAATGAACATAATGTAAACAGCACCAGCAGCTGGAAGGATTTCCTCCTGTTCTCACTTAGAGCTAAAGTCATGCAACACTTTCTGAATTCTGTCTATATACAAGGAAAGACTTTGAGCCAACCTCTGTCTTGAAATCATCACACAAAACGAAGGCTAAAATTATTTACCAGGGGCTGTTGTAGAAACTGCATTCTGCACACAGCCTCGAAATGCACAGAAAAGCATCTTTCTTATCTCAAAACAGGCCTGAAGGATCTAGCCAGAGCTTTTGAAAAAAGCTGCTAAGGAGCTGGAGCAGCAGATGATGAAGCGAGCTGAGCAGGGAAGATACGTCAGTAGTCTGAACTTGTAGCTCAGAGTTATTTATTGTCTGTGGTGTGGGGAGGATTTTTTGGTCACTTGTTGCAGCACTAATTGGCGCAGGCTCCACAGCGAACTGCTCACTGCTATCAACCTACCAGCTGGAGGAAAGCAGCTGCAACGGTAGTTTGCAGGAATGGGATCTGTGCAGTGGGTGGAGGAGGAAGAAACAGCAGTAATGAAAGACGACGGGGTTCCCCACGTCAGGAGACAGAAATAGCCTCATGCAGACCTGAAGTATTGATCAGAGATGAGACTTAAATCCTTGCAATTTAAGGAAAAGCATTTTGGGCCATGCTGTGCCGTCTATAAACAACACGTGGCTACAGTCTGTACCCGAGGGACTGCCTCCTAAAGGAGAAAGCGTGCCTCGCTGCATCCTGTTCCAAGAGGAGAGGTGCCTGTCGTACAGTCAAAGGGCACGTACAGGGTTTGCTGGATAAAAGGGAAGGGTCTGGGCCACGAAACCTCCTTGTTCTTTTCCCCAGGCACACCCAGAGCACGTTCAAAGAGGAGGAACTGAGCAGGTTCAATAAAACAGAAACACATTTGTGATGGCCTTTTGCCAAGATACATCCCAGAAAAGAAACTCTTCCAAAGACCAGATTTAGACCCCTGTCACTGACAACAGAAATAAATAAATATATAATTTCCAAAAAAAAACCAAACCAACAAACCTCATGTCACATGTTGTATCATACAGCCATATCTACGTGCAACCTTTCCTTGCCCTGGTTAGCTCATCAGATGAACTACTACAGATCTTTCTCTGCCTGAGGTTTACATAAAATCTGTTTCTGTACCTACATGACACTAAACAAACTTGGATGCAATTCCAATTACTGTGTTGTATTTGAAACACCTACTAAAAAAAAGTTTAAGCCTGAACAGTGTGTGATATGCATGTCTAGACTATTAAAAGAACTACGTAACAAAAGATGTCACTTTGATAAACACTTTGAGATTGTCATCTGCAGAGAACTAGTAATTTGGTGTTATCAAAATCAAGACAGCACTATATTTATTTTCAAAGTGACAGCTAAAAGCTGGACTTCAGTGATGTAATCAGTATGCACATTTCACAAACTCATGGAAATTTTAATTGTGTATGTCATCAATTATCAGACCCTTAAAAATTGCAAAATAGGAGTATTAAGCAATTTGAGAAGATCATTTCTAAAATGAAGTAGCTGTTTTTGCAATCTGGAAGTACTATTGAGACTACTTGTCATTTACCAGCTAGAAGAACTTCAGTACCTGCATCCTAATCATTCCAATGCAAACTAAATGAAGAAGTGCTACTCTGTGCAAACACAGGTGTTGCCAGACCTCAGGTCCCTCTTATACAATGTTCTGCCTCAGACAGAGGCCAGCACCAGGTGCTTCAGAGAAATCTGCAAGAAACCCCCTGGCAAGTAATTAGAGGATAAACTCTCTATATTGGGAGCTTCTTCCCAGCTCCCATCTGCTAGGAATTAGTTTACATCACTATACAGAATGCAAAAGTATTCTCCAAAGTGTTTACTTTCCAAGATTCCTCTTTGAATGCTTGAACAACAGTAAGCAACTCTTTGTTCAGTAGAGGTGTACATGATCAGCCTTTGCTACTACCATAAGCTTCTCTTTTATGATTCTTTTCCTCCACAGTCACTATGCAGCAGATATATTAAAATCACAGCCCAGGCCTCAAAAAACTTAAGAAAAAAAGAAGAAAAAAAGCACAATCTAACTACTATCGTACAAAGCATGGATCATAATTCTCTTTCAAAGTCAGTTAGGCTCAGTGTTCGTTTTCCAACCAAAGCAGGTGGGGATACTGCATTTTGTGGTATGCACTCTGTGGGCAGTCGAAGAACAGCTGTGACACTGCTGGACTGGAGATGGAGTGTGCCAGGGTCAAAGCGACCACAGGTCCTTCCTCTGCTAGAGCAGCCATCACAAACCACCTCTCAACAGCTGGTGGCAGAGTCTTTGTTTCTGAACACCAAGTAGCATGGGCTCTCTTTGCACATCTGAGTGTATTTTGGCAATGGATGGGGACAGAAAGCTAGGGTAGCAAGGCAGAAATAGGAAAAGGAGAGAAATTAGAGAGAGAAGAGGATAGCAACATCCCATTACATGCTATTATATGCCTCTACATCTCCTTCAGTTTTGTCCAATTACAAGAAAATTCTCTGAAGAATTTTCATTTTCTCATCTTCATTATGTTCCTTTAGGCACATAGTTAAAATATATGATCATAGCTTTGTTAAGAGTCTTTACCTGAACCACCTTCTCTTCAGCATTCATTATACTGCTTAATTTCCTCAGTAACTAATTGTCTAGCCTGCTAAGAAGTATCATGAAACATGCATTTCAAAATTAGAGCTGATGAAATAAAACTGGTGACACGTGAAAAGCTAAGTCAACAAATATGCTTTTTCTTTAGCTGTAGTTGTAAATGATATACAGTCTTCTCCAGAAGTTACAACAGAATATTAGTTATTCCACCTTCCACCTAGAAAATATTTTCCTAAATATTTTCCTAAATTTGCCTTCTCTTAGTGCAAGCATGAAAATTTGCTTTATTGCCTTGTACTAAATGTGCTTGGCCTTTTTTGGTTGCAGATCATGTCCTTGATTCTTACACTCGATACATTAGTAATTTAAACACTCTTTCCACTATATGAAATTCCTTAGAGTTCTAATTTGTATCTTACAGAATAAAAACCTAAAATCATTTACCTGCAGAATCTACCATGTGACCTGATCTACAGAAGCACGCACTAAATCTCTACAGTCAGGCCCTTCAACATCATGTGTGGAATGGAGAGGAGTACAGCAGAAAGCAGATGAAGGAGGGGTACAAAGGTGACTTCAGATGTGAAGGAGTCTTGTGAGGAAAGGAGTACAACTGACTGGAATCAGAAAGTAGCCATATTCAAAAACCATTGAACCAAGTGCCGCCACTTAGTTGTGTTGGGTGAATCTCAAGAACATCTTGCCTGTCTTTTTCATCTCAATTGCTGTCCTGCACTTATATAGATCAAATAGACTTTTACCAATTCTTTCTTTCCTCCTCTACCACCCACTAAATTAATAGTACCAGTGGTCCTGAACAACAAGGTGGGTTTTATTGCATGTCATGTCATTATTTTATTCCTCAAGTTGTTAGAGCAACTGACCTACACTGCAAGGAAAATGTAACTCAACTTCTGAGCTTCCTTTAACCACATCAGTCTGAATCACTGCAAACATGTGGCTTGGTTTAAATGCCCTTTTACACCAAAAGCCAAGTATTGTTAAATATATTTTTGTTTAACCACATCTAGACATATCTTATTTTTGCAATTACATATACCCTATACGTGCTGTGTGCCTGATTTGCCATATTACCATATCCCCAAGAATTAAAAAAAAAAACAAGAAAAAGAACCTGATGTGCTTAGTTATCTATAAATATGACTTTGGCAAGAATACCACTGATTTCCAAACGAATAGCTACAGTTACCTTCTCTGCCTTTTAGTTTTCCCACATGATACACACTTTTGATCCAATCAAATAAAAATGAAATAGAGGAAATTTGTGCAGAAGAAAAGCTACGGTAATTAACACAATACTATAGCCTAGTGCTCTGGCACTCTGACCTGAGGGAAGCTATTCATTCTGAAAGACCTCCACCAAATGCCATACATCCCAATTTTGTCGCATACAAATTGGAGCAGATGAATAAAGATCTGAATTCCTGGAGGAAAAGGCTCTTCTTTCAAGTAATTTAATAAAATGCCACAGGAATAAAATTAAATTAACAGTAAAAATCATAAGTTTAGGGAATAAACTATGACAATTATCCCATTTGATCATAATTTTGATCAAGTACCCACTGCTACATTCAAGAGAATTCATTTATGCACGCATTCCAGCAGTAGGCAAGCATCAGCTTGTGAACTAAAACTCAGGGCAGATCTTTCTCACAACAACAGTTCTCATGCAAAATAAATATGATGCAAATAACCACTATAGAATTTGTATGTATTAGTTATGTGAGAGATTAGTAGACACATTAATCAGATCATGAAGAGCAGCCTGATCCCATTAGAGCTGTTACAATCTCTAGCTTCAAAATTAAATAGTAGAAACATTTTTTTTATTTTTTTTATTTTTTTTTTTTTTTACAAAAGCCCATGAATAGCAATGGAAAGTTTAGGTCAGCCCTTGGGTTGATTATGTTCTTTACATTTTATATTACTAACTATACATTTTATGTCTGAACACCATTCCATCTACATTTTCTTTAGCTGCAAAGCCAGTATCAAGGGATTCTCTTCACTATTTCCAGCGCCTGAGCTAACCCGACCCTCCTCTGTTATGAACTGTTCATGAAGCCAAGCTATAAAAATGAAACACTGAAATGACTGAAATTAAAAAAGGAAAAGCAGACCCCAATTACTTAAAAAATAACTAAGAAGCTGGCAAACTGCAGGATGGAGTAGTATCCTCTAAGTAAAATGGACACAAAATCTTCTGATTCAAGTTACATCTCTAAAAAAATCAGACCAAAACTGTTAATTTCAGCTTCAGAAAGCATGGAAGAATTTGTACCTCACAGAGCTCATGTTCGTGGTTGTGTGCAATAGTTGGTAACACCACTAATACCTACAGCTGGACAACAAATACCTACAGCTGAACTCCTGAATTTCCTTTGCTTTTGTAAGTGCTACTGAGCAGCAGAAGCAGCAAATCTGGTTACCAGCAGCTAATTTGAAGAAGAAAGAGTTTTTGTTTCATTTTCTGGTGTAGGATTGTTTGTTTGCTTCTTAAAAAGATGCTGCATGTGAGAGGGTCCCAGGAAAGTCTCGCAGAATGATGGCTTTTTGCAAGCCTAAGGGTACACTACAATGGTTTCAAGGTACAAGGCACCAGAGGTCAGCATCTCTAGTCAGAAGTTCATGGGATTGGGAACAGCTGTGTGAGTAAAAGCTGCGCTGAATGGAAAAGAAAGAAATAAGGAGATGCAAAGCTAGCCCAAATTCTACCACTATGAGAAAGCTATACTTTATGATGCTTCTTACAGCACAAAATGCAAGACAACTTCACTCTATGAACTACGGCATGCTCCCTATATACAGATTAATTAGCAATAAGGCTCTATTACTTTCTTTCACCTTACACATACAATTGTCTGAACAAAGTAGTTCCTCGCATCCTCAAGGCATCACAATGGGACACAAATGCTATAGAATTATTTTAACCTTAAAAGCTTTAATATACACATCCTCCCCTGAGCACAGTTACTCACTACGATGACATGATAGCCAATACCAAAGTAATAGCTTTGTGCCTTTGTGCATACTGGTGAAGTATCTGACCTCATGTATTACAAGGACTGATGTGAGGCTGGCAATGTGTTGAGACAGTTTACTCTAAGAAAGAAAACACTGGAGCAGGTTGCCTTGACGACACTGTGCAGCTACGCCAGAAATCAAAAGGAAATGTAGGATCTTCTGCTATGTTAAGGACTGCAAAGTATTCACCAAATTGGATTAAAAGAGAGTTAATCCCACAGCAAGTCAGTGTTACCTGACCTACACAATATTAGCTATCACTTCTTATCATAAGCCTTATTAGAAAACTGATGTAAAAGCCAGACGGTTCAGACTTTGCAGCACAGGGCAATCAGAAGCAAACAGCCAGCTATACAGTAACGACTGCCCAAAGTTTCATTTTTTTCCTCAGAGGCTGCAGGTCACTTCTGGTTCTGAGAGTCTGCTCTGGGGGCAGGAGTGGTTTCTAATGGTGATAGGTTTTGATTTCACAAAGACGTCTCTGCAGGCTACATCACTTTGAGCAGTAACCACCACATTCCTAAATGAGGAGTGTAAATACCAATTCTCCAAGTGCAGCTAGCGTTTAACCAAAAATAAATCAACAACACATATTTTGCCCTCACTGAAGTTATCACACGTACCGCCAGATTTTATCAAATAAAGATTTATCCACAAAGCATCCAGTTCTGAACGAGTCCATCTGGGCAGACATATTTCTTCAGATTTACTGTTTTTATAGGATTGCACTGAGCACATGGAAGGGAGCTGAATCTGGCTCTCACACATCAGAAAAGAGCTCTAACAACTGGATTTAGAGTAATGCCAGTGACAACTGTTTTGTAAAAAAAGGCACCCTACACAGTTTTAACTTGAACAGAGAGAGCAGAAGCAGATGTGTCTCTGCTACATACAGCATGAAGCATCAAGTCAGGAGAGAAATGGGACCTAAAGATTCACTTTAGTCTTCCTTTTTGTCCATCTCAGCTCTCAGAGCAGAATTCTAATTATCTGTGGCTTCCATAGGTGATTAACCTTTCATTAAGGAGCCTGTGGAATTACTGATTTCTCTGCCTTAAAGTTGGGCATTACCCAGCACCGCAGAATGCCTGTTGGCTCAAACCCTAAATCCTAATTGGTTATACAGCTCCTTCTTCTGACCTGATGGTCTTGTTGCAAACAGAACATCTCTAACCTATTGCATTAAAACAAAACACTTGCTATAGTGAACACATACCTACAGCTGGGACATAACCCTTGAATCCTGTATGGGAGTCAGAGCTGGCAAGCTGGTAATTTATAAAATAAATGGTACCAAATGGAGAAGGAGCATTCCTTCCTTCTTGCCTAATGACAGCAGCTGGGGACATGAGAAGTTACGGAGTTCAGGGGTGTAAAAGCCAAAGAGACACACCTTTTAGTAGATTCAGAAGTGCTATTTATCAGTACGCAAACAATACAGAATGCAAGAGGAGAAAACATTGAGAAGACATATATACGCTTTCAAAATAAACAGGAAAATAAGGTTTCTTTCGTTATCAGTATTTGTACACTGGCTTTTCTTCTGTTTAATTTAACAGAAACATAACACTCCATCCTAAAAGAACACTCCTGATCCTCTTTTTAGAAGGGGTAAATTTGGATACCCTCTCAATCAGAAACACAATGATTATTAACTGTTAGATAGTGCTTCCCTAAACAAACAAACAAAGAAAAAATGATGATTTCTTAATGATTTCTTAATGATGAAGAGTAACTGCACAGTAACAATGCAATATCACTTTTGCCTCACATAAATGCAACACTATTTGTAAATCATTTCAAAGGTAAAACAAAATCAGGAGAGGAAAGAGACATATCTGACAAAGAATAATCTCTCGGTATAAGACATCAAAGGAAAACATCTCATCAGATACCAGAAGTCTTAAATGGACAGCAAAATTCAAATTCAAAAAGTATTTACAAGTATAGCAAGACTGGACACAGGAGAAATCTGCATTTGAAGGTATTTCTGCATTTTTAGTGCCTTAATCCATTTCATACTCACAGCATTTTGATGCAGTTCCTGTCTCTACTATGCTTCAAATACCAAATTCAAGAGAATGAAATGCAGGTACCACTTTATCAGGATTACATCCTTTTTAATGAAGAAGTGATTTGCTCAGGATGAAGCTATTACCTGAGAGAGCTCAATAAGAAACTGACACAAGCTTATTGTCACTTTGTAATTCCCTGCTTGATAAATAAGGTTACTTTACAAAGAAAAAATTCGCACTACACACTGCAAATGCTGAAAGGTAAAGCTACAAACAAAACCATATTATTTATAGTGATGGATAGTTATAATGGAGACCAGGAGAAATAAAACAGATACACTAAGCAATGCTTAATATTTAATCTCTAAATTCGTATTTAGCCAAGTAATTATTCCTCCTTAAATACACAAAACTCTTGCACTGCCTGTTGATCATTACTTAAAAAGATTACTTCAATGCAAAGACTTACTAAAATGATTAACCTAAGTTTCATTTGATGTCTGATGCTTTCAGGGATTCTGTAATTAAATTACTGGTGCATATTTGCACAAAGCTATTGATTTTAATAGAGGTATCTCGAATTATGTTAACCTAGTATGCTGCACATTGTCACTTTTGGGTGCTAGCAGCCATATGACATGATATTCAAAAATGATTATGCTATAAATCCCTAGACTTTGATTAAAAAAATGGTTAGGAAACAATGAGGGTGCATGAAACACTGAGGCATGCATAAAGATGGTAATTCGCCAGTTGAATCAAAATAGTTTTGTTTTATTGTGAAATCCTGCTTTTGTGATATTTCACAAACAAAATTATAGTTATCTGTAATAAAATTCTGTGGTATGTAATCTTTCCCTTCAGCAGATCAGCAGTTGAAGTGTTACAAAGATATTATGATGAATTTCATCATAATGAAGCAATGTATAATCAAGAACCAAACTCCATAATCTCACATCATAAGTAAGGTAAGATTTAAAAATCAAAACTGGCTGGGAGATGTGACCCTTTCACTTGTAGAATGCCACTTCAAACCCAGGTCTGATGGCCGCTGAAAATGCTTCTTCTGGAGCTGGCGAGAAACTTTCACTTTAGGGGTAATTAAAATTAAATCCTTCCCTACACACACATTTTTTTCTATTTTTTTTAATAAAATGGGACTCTTTTGGAATTGGATAGGTAGTCTTCTGTTGGATATAAATCTGTAGTCTCTTATCAAGGAAACAAAATTCCCCCAAAATAAGTCATTTTTTTCTTTTTTTTTTGGTCTTTTTTATTTATTTATTTATTTATTTATTTATTTGCCGTTTCCACTCAGCATATGGTAAAGTTAACAGGAGACAATAGCTGGCACTGCCTGTAATGTCTCTGCCATTAAGACCAGAGAATTCCTCATTTTCTATCCTTTCGAGATTCGTGGATTTTTAAATTACTGCTACCAAGCTGGACTTGTGCTGGTGACTCAAGACTCTCAGGGTGTAGTATACAACCAAGCCTTAGCAAAACCTAACACTCTCAAGAAAGTCTCAAAGTTCTAGAGACACCCTGTTGATTTTCAGATCCTGTAACAAGAAGACAGGATTGTGGAGAGCTTCAGGTTTATGACCTGCCTGTCTCACTCCACTCCAGTCTCTGGTAACCAGTCTTCAGAAAATCAAAACTCCTCGAAAATGCCCCACAGCTGAGGTTCTGGGCTCTCAGGCTCCTCTTCTTGCATGAAGAACCAGCAAGGAACTCGATGGTGCTTCATTGGATCTTTGCATTTTTTTGCAAAAATGCAAGGCTTCTATCAAAAGCATTTTAAATGATTTTTTATAGAAGATGTTTTGCTGGAAAGTTACCAGGGAACTGTGCTTACGTGGCAAGTCTCTTAATGATCTCTTTCCTCCCTTACCTTGTCTTTGCTACAGCTCTCAAAATGCTTGGTTATAAAAAAGCTCCTCATAAACTGGATAGTGTTTCATAAATCTGAGAAAGACAGTGATGATAGTGTATACACTTACTGAGGATGATACATTCAGTTTAATATAACATAAGAAAAGTGTCACGTTTGAAAGCCATAAATGTAAATAACATAAACAATTTTAACTTTGAAAACTTTGAAAAAAGTTTCCTATTCTTGGTTTCTGAAATGGGTGCAAATCATAAGACGTGATCTGTAATTACATGCTGGTTCCATACTGTATTAAAAAATATTTTTGGCAGTGCATTGAAGAGGGAGGATGTGGCCAGATTTTTACTATCAGTGAGATAAGCTACAGTGCTGTCTTGAGCAGAAACAAATACATCCTCTCTGAAAGAAGAGGCTCATCTTTGCTGTGCTGGAAATCAAAAACATACCTGAAAAGCAATGATAAGAAAAGGCTAAAGAAAAGAATACGTTGTTAATCATTCAATTAAAAAATGACAGACTTGCAGGAATGACATTACCACTCTAAATCCATCAGTATTCCACTAAATTCTTTCCAAGAAAAAAAAAAAAAAAGTTAAAGTGGCTACTTCTGATATCAACAGTTATGCACATTATTCACTCCTTTTCACCTTGGACGCTACAAATTGTATTTCCAGATTTTTAAAGACACACTATTATCTAACACAATCAGGAAAAGGTTTTTGCTTAAAATATCTGCATGTTCTCTTGGGGAAAGTAGCAAGTGTATTTGTTAGGTGGAAGGTTAAAGCAAATTCTATTGAAACAGAAAAACGGAAAGAAAAGACGCTACAGGCAGGGGATTTTACACAATTACCTCCTTCCTGTCACATTATCTAAAGTTTATCTGTTATTACTAAAAATTGAGACAATATAATTAAGTTTTTAGTTATCAGTTTTTTATTTACATCTGTTTCAATTGCTAGTCTACCTGGCAAGATCTACCAGGCACTTGAGAACTGTCCTTTCTTATCACAGGCTTTGCTTGTCAAATCAGACCCAACTTTCTCCAACTGCTGTTTATCATCAGAGACTTACTAGATAATTTCTCCGGATGAGAAATGAACAGGAATTCTATTTGTTCTTCTTTTCAGAACTGCTACCAGTGGAAGGCTGACAAAACCAAAATATCTTTTGCCATCAAAACACCATTATATATGCGTGTACTAGCTGTAAGCTAATAGTGTCTACATGTTTTTCAAAGCATCTTGCATTGAAATTTATTTTAAATCAAAACTCACCATGTTCTAGATTGACTCAAACTACAAAGATGCAACAAAATCCAAAGTGGATGAGAGCATTTTTAGAGAAAATCTAGAGGAGAAATTATTCGCTCCAAACAAAGCAAAACCCACATATGCTTAATAAACTCTTTACTTTCTCTATACTGACAACCCTTGTACCATTAAATTGATTTATCCTGGAAAACAGATGATGAGTGCAGATAACATACATTTGACTTTCAGGATGCAAGGTCGCCCTGTAGTTTAGATTCCATTAACTAATCTTAATGTGCAAGTCATTAATTTGCCCACAAGTGTAACAGTTAGAACAGATGCAGCTAAAATGACTGTCTGTGTTATTTCATAATTGCCATTTCCACAGTAGCATAAGCATCCTTCTCAACTAAAAGTTATGGGCTCAACTAAGAGTTACTGGGTGAGCTGGCCTGTGTTATTCAGGAACAAAATGTGAGGAGCAAGATTTCCTTCTGGCTTAAAAATAGGCAGATCAGCCAATAACAAAAGGCAGAAGATAAAAATTCTAAGCGCAAAAAAACTATTTTTTGTGCATTTACACTGCATGCACACAAAAAGGGATTCTATTCAAAACACTCTCCTCCTGTAAATTAACTAACCTAAATATAGAAAAAAGATTTCTGGGACTGATTTAATAACAGCAAGTACAAAGCCATTTTGGACAGGTAGATGTTTCTTTAAATGTGCTAGTACTTTGTGCAGCCATTCCAGCCATTTGACATTTAGGTGTAATTAAATTCAAAAGCACCATACCTTCCGAAGAGGTTTGAGCTTGGTCTCCATTATAAAGTCGTACTTGCAGAGTTCACAACAGCGTGTGTCTGAGCTCTTAATCCACTGGTGCAGGCAGGCCTGATGAACAAAGCGTAGGGTCCCTGTGCAGCGACACGGTGTGATGAGGGGACTTTCATCATCTCCCTCACAGTGACAGATCCTGACAGGAAGGACAGCAACAGCTCGTGAGGGAACTTTCTAGACACTGCTTTTTTATTTTCAGACTTGACATTTGTGAAACACAAGGTACACAACTGTTGTGGTTTAACCCGGCTGGCAGCTAAACACCACACAGCCGTTCGCTCACCCTCCCCCCTCCCTCTCTGGGATGGGGGAGAGAAACGGGAAAGTGAAGCCGGTGAGTTGAGATAAAGACAGTTTATTAAGACAGGAATATAATAATAACAATAATAATAATAATAGTGATAATGATAATAGTATTAATAATAATAATGTGTAAGAAAACAAGTGATGCACAATGCAATTGCTCACCACCCGCTGACCGATGCCCAGCCTATCCCCGAGCAGCCGGCCCCCCCACCCCGGCCAGCCACCCCTATATATTGTTTAGCATGACGTCAGATGGTATGGAATACCCCTTTGGCCAGCTTGGGTCAGCTGTCCTGGGTCTGTCCCCTCCCAGCTCCTGCTGCACCCCCAGCCTGCTCGCTGGCAGGACAGAGCGAGAAGCCGAAAAGTCCTTGGCCTGGTGTAAACACTGCTCTGCAACAATTAAAACATCAGCATGTTATCAGCGCTCTTCTCATCCTAATCCAAAACATAGCACCCTACCAGCTACTATGAGGGAAAATTAACTCTGTCCTAACTGGAACCAGGACAACAACCTTTCAGATTAAGGCCCAGGAACATACTCCTTGTTCCCTTCTGCCACTCAGTAATTTTTCTTCGTTTAGCTATTTCCCTTTGAACTTTCTATGTGGGCTGAAGGTGAATCAATACAAATAATACTGTTTTCCCTTTTATGCATGGCAAAACCTCTAAGACAAATATCTGTCGTCTTATAGTTAGGGCTAAGTAGTTCTTGGTCTGTAAGTAATGACAAGAAAATAATCAAAGTCAGCAAAATCTAATGACAAACTGAAAATATCCAGCATGGAAAGTACAAAAAGGTTCTAAGATACCTCTTGGCAGTTACACGGTTAAAAGGATTAGAGAACAGTTTTGAGTACTCTGGAGCAATGCATACAGCACACACACACACATGCATACACGTTCTCGGAGGCAGGTATCAAAAAGACATGGTCCTTTCTCATTCTTCATTGTCCCTTTGAAGTAGATATCTGCCTTATCTGGGGAAACAAAAACTACAGCTGTAAGCACACCCTAAGACAGATGCTGGTTCTGGAACTGTCATTACCATGTAGTGGGATACAAAGCTTTTCACATTGCAGTTTTGCATAAAATAATCAGTGTCCTAAGACCACAATCAAATGGCTTTCTTCTGTGACTTATGTCCAAATGTCTTAGTGATCTTCTTCCATTCCAGACTCCTGATCACATCAGGGAAACATTTGCTCATCGAAACACAGGCCAGCTTTATCTGCAAGTATCTCCGTGAGGGCAGAGAAAGCTCAGCAGTAAGCAGAAGTAACCAAAAAACTTAAGTTAAGGAGGGTTCGCTTCAACAAAGAGTAACTTCCTTCCAACAACACCTCACAAAAAAACATAACAAAACACCCAAGCCTTCATGAATGTCCAGAGACAGACTGGCATGTAAGGGAAGGGAAAAAAAAGATGACGCTTGTAAAATGTTACTTCAAAATAGAGAAGTAATAACAACAGCACAGATCCATGTGTCACGCAAACAAAACGTTCAGCTTAGAAACTGAGCACTTAGGAAAGGCACCCTCAGATATGTGCATGCAGAAGTGTCGGAGCACGTCTGGTCTGAGGAACAGGTCTTCCCTTTACACAGAAAACTGTAGCCACATCGCTCCTGGGGTAGAAAAAAGGGCCCTGCGGTGAGCCAGTCTTCCTAGCAGCCCGGCGAGGGAAGGAGGATCACGTTCTGCACACCACAGGTGCAGCTGGCACTTAGGGCAGCCCAGCGAAAGACTGGCTGCAGCACACACAGGCTGCCACGTCTACGAGCAGGAGGAGAGGGCCATCTCAGTGTCTAAATGAAAGATCTGTGGATCAAGAACAGCTGCTGTTCCTTCACAGCATAGCCTAGAGCCATGAGAAAATGAATCTACAATCACGGGAAAGCAGAACAAAGCTGCTTCGCCAGATACGTAGCGAGAGAGAAAAAAAGCCAGCAAAAAAATGAATCTCTGGAAACCTGGTACACAAAAGCCAGGTTTTCAGTGTCTGCAGTGGTGCCCATATGCTCTTCAGCATCTTCTACCTCCATGGGAGCAGGGGGAGAAGAAAATACCCACAACTTCTATCTTGGACACCCTGTATTTGAGACAGACATTTTACAAGGACTCCATTTGCAGCCTTTTCTTTACTAACCCGGCCAAGCTAGACACGTCAGTCGGTGGCTTAGTTCTTATGTAGAAACTTGCTGCGTGCTGTTTTCTTCTTGAACCTACAGCTTAAGTAAAACAAAATGTTCAAAACACTGAATAGTTATTTCTCTAACAAATGCATTCCCAGCTGAGAGTTAACACAAAAAACATTTTCTTTTTAAATTAAAGCTATTTCCCAAAGGAAAGCTAGTACTCTCTGTTCGTTTAAATTCAAGCTATACATAATTTATGTTACAGGCTTAGCATTTACACTATTTAGAAATTAGACAACTAAACTAGGTGCCCAAGAGTCTTTTTTCTACTTTTACCAGAATTGTTTTAAATTATTTTAAGAGCTAAAATACAAGCCTAAAACTCCACTGGGATCTTCAAATAAAGTGACATTGCAAATCTGAAATGAATAGAAGTATTCTTCAGTAGAAATAGTTTTATAAAAAAAACAGTGAATTATACTTTCTATTTGTGCTTTCGTGGTACAGAAGTTATAAGCTAAATGCATAAATAACAGCTTGACATTAAGTACGTACATTATACAGAAGCTTCAACTAAATCATCTAATGACCTCTTCTAGTTTTCTAACCATGAAATATGTAATGAGGAGAAAAACTTCTAATGGAATTAAAGTCCAGAGAAAATAACCAAAGGCACGGTTTTCATTAGCTTGAATGCTCTTTGGTGCAATTCAGCTCTTCATTATTTGTTTATCCAGAAGAAATTAGCTTAGAAGGAATTTGCGGTACCTAAACTCAGAAGCACAGTCTTTAAAGATACCTGGGTGCCCAACGGCTATTGAAGCAAATTGTTGGCTAGCTGTTTAATTTTTTTTTAAAGACTTGGACCAGATAGCTTGTAGTAACTTTCTTAGAATGACTACTGAAACAGAATTTCAATTGTTTTTGCCCCGTGTTGTATTTACTTACCATGTATATCAAAATCATCACAAATCACAGAAAATAAACTGTAAAAAAATGGTTTTGAAAAATATGCTGTGCAAACAGAGCTGAGGTAGAGATACAAAACACGGGCTTATCTGAAGTATATCTAAACCAGGTGGGAGGCAGAGAACTTCCACTCTAGTCGCCTATTTTTGCGTGATCACAGCTGTTCACAATTTTCATCCATGACACAGACACTTCAGAGGCCTGACCTCATCCTGAAAGTAACATTTGCTTAAGTACTTCAGAAGTGAATTGAATGAAAAAAACCTCTCCACTACAAATCGAAAAATAAATAATAATAATAAAAAGCTAAATCTATAATGATTTATTTACAAGTTGTAGCACTCCACTGATCATGGTTAATAGCTGCAGTTTTACCTGCTCAGACAGACCTACAGAACTTGCATGCTCAGCTTTTCTCAACTTTCTAGTCTTTCTCTAGAAAAATGGCCTTCATTATAAAGCAATACCTTTGACTATCTGGAAATGGAGGGGAGGGAAGGAAGTCAGCTATCTGACTGAATCCCTTTAGTTAGAATCCCTTTGTAGTCATGCACTGAGCCTGAATATTTTTTTGTAGGTTTGGCAGCTTAGTGTTTTAAAGATGCCTGCCTTGCTTGTCAAGGGAAAAAGATGAGTACCATGGCTGTGCTGAGGCCAGGCTCCAAGAATCATGTGTACACCAGACAACAGAGTATATACAGAGAGTTATTAGATGATCATCTGAGCCAGACAGATGTATTTTATTTTATACGCACCTACAAACACACCCCTACACAACGAGATCAAAGTGTTTTTCTTTTAAGAAAGCTCACTATGAAATTTTAGTAAAGAATACTCTAACAATGAAGTCTTTCTTATGCTTAAGTTTCTGTTTTATATGGCAGTACTTTAATTTCCCAGTAAACTTTCTCTAGCACAGAATTGCTTCTACAACTGCTGCACACAAATGTACCAAATGGAGAAATTTATACCAACGTTGTGCATACAAATTATTAAAAAAATATTTAAAGGGTGTTCTTACATAGCAGATTCATATAATGCAATAAATTAGCAAAAAGAAAAACATATTTTCAGCAAAAATCAAAAATGTTAAACTGAAAACAAAATCAGTCTTTGTGAAGAATTTTGCATAACTCATATAAAAACTGTTGTGGATTTTTTGTACGTTGCCTACACGAAACCCAATTCCTGAACTATTTTATGTTTCTGTTCAATTCATAAAATTTTTAGAGGGAGATGTAAGTCCAAATGTGTGGTATTTTCACCCTGATGGGCAGCTAAATTCACCACAACCACTCTCTCACTCTCGTTCCCCAAAGGAACTGTCACAGGCAAAACAGACTCAATGTATGGAGATTAATATAATTTATAGCCTATCACTAGCAGACTAGAACAGTGACAAAATAAAAGCAAACTAAAAACACCTTCCCCCCATCCAACCTCTTCTACTTCCTCCCCCCAAGGGAGTTTTTTGTTCAAAATATTAATTGTATTTAAGGCATATCCAAATGATGCTGAAAGCCTCACAGATAATGCTTGATTGAGAAACTGTATGTGACATGCTAAACTTTGTACCCAAATGACTATGTAAACGGAGTAGGTGAAGATACTAGTAATTTAAGTTATACCTTCTTCTTCAATGAAGGGCATATTGACGTCATATGTATATATAAACATAATTGACCTATATATCATATATAAACTTCTTATTTATTCAAATCACGAGGTGCTGCTTGTCATGGTTTTGGCTGGGACAGGGTTGATTGTCTTCATAGAGGCTCACACAATGCTGTGTTTTGGATTTTTGATGAAATAGTGATGACAGCACGCAGACGTTCAGCTGTTGCAGAGCAGCGCTGGCCCAGAGGCGAGGCCTTCCCAGCTCCTCGCGCTGCCCTGCCAGCGAGGGGCTGGGGGTGCCCCAGGAGCTGGAGGGGACCCAGCCAGGACACCTGGCCCAGGCTGCCCAAGGGGATGTCCCACACCGCCCGGCCTCATGCTCAGCGGTGACAGCCGGGGCTGAGGAGGAGGAAGGGGGATGTTGGGAGCGATGCCATCTGTCTCCCCGAGAAGCCGCCCCGTGTGAGGAGTCCTGCTGGCCTGGAGCAGCTGGCACCTGCCTGCCGGTGGGAAGCAGCCAGTGGGGCCCAGTCAGGCTTTGCTTCGCGCAGCTTCTGCCTTCCCCATCGAGCTGTCCTTGCCCCAGCCCTGAGCTCTCGTACTTTTACCTCTCCCTTTCTCTCCCCATCCCACCTGGCGAGGGTGGGTGAGCAGATGAGGGGTGCTGAGCTGCCTGACGGGGCTGCACCACAGCAATGCTAAACAAAGAACTCAAAAGTAGGGCGTCTTCAGAATTTTGTATTATCACACTCTCTTTAATTCCATGAAAATGAAGTATTTTCCCTTCCTTCCCCTGGTCCTGTTCATTGCAAAAGTTATAAGGCAAGAAGGGAAGTACGAAGTGAGATGGGCACAGTTTGTAGACATTCACATGCTAATTGGATTTAGGTTCTTTTTCAGAAAAGCAGCAAGATATCGTGGATAACTGTCCTTCATTTCTCATGGAATTAAGTTTTTTTTTTTTTCCATACAAACACTTCTTATATAACCTCATTTTAAAAGGACAACTACAATCTGTGTTAAGCAAAGATTTCACAAGGAAAATTTAAGTTTTCCCTCGCAGTGGTATAGTCTGGCAAAATCACAGCAACCAAAATTATGATCTAGAAATGCTAAGTACTCTAAAGTGGTTACTCACCACCTGAGCTGCTTATTTCAAGAGATACAAATAGATTCCAACAGGTTTGAAGCTTTTTCTTCACATGCAAGGTAACAATTTTGCTCTCATTAAAGAGAATAGCTGCTCATCTCTACCGTCATTGGAAAAACAGCAGTTATCCTAACCTGTCTTTCACTAATCCACTTTACTCTTTGGTAATTAAGAAAATAGGCCAATTTCTGTGCTGCTGTAGCAACGTAGAAAATGCAGGAGTCTTGTTTGCATTGTGAAAATCAGTTGGAAGCACTCCTCTATGTCATTACCTATACAGCTGATTTCTGTAGATGACAATTGTCAAAGCAGGCTGATTAAGGACAAGAATGAATCAGCATGGCCATCCTTGTGCTTCAAGCTATACAAGAATCTCATCGTTATGCACAGCACTGATTGAAAAAAGTTTGCAGCAATCCTGCATTACCAGAACTCCTTGACTGTATTAGAGACCAACCCGTAAGAAGCCATCCAAACAGCCAATACAATTTTCAAGGACTTTTGGCCACTGCCTATAGACAATGGGTTTAGCTACAGCAAGGTAGTGCAGACAGCTTTCATAGACTTTCTCAAAAATATACCAAAGCATATTTTACCGTCATTTAGCTTATGGATAAGGATTAAAGAGCAGGCCATGTCTGATACCGTTGTGGGTGTTTGCTACAGTCCACCTCATCAGGAAGAGGAAGTAGATGAAGCCTTCTAAAGATGGCTGGAAGTAGCCTCACAATCACAAGCACATGGAGGAAAAGAAGGTGATCCGGAGTAGTCAGCATGGGTTCACCAAGGGGAAATGCTTAGCCAACCTGATAGCCTTCTATGATGGGATGACTGGCTGGCTAGATGATGAGAGAGCAGTGGATGTTGTCTACCTTGACTTCAGCAAGGCTTTCAACACTGTCTCCCATAAAATTCTCATAGGCTAGCTCAGGAAGTGTGGGATAGATGAGTGGATGGTGAGGTGGATTGATAATTGGCTGGATGACAGAGCTCTGAGGGTTGTGTTCAGCAGTGCAGTCTCATGGGAGGCCTGTAGCTAGTGGTGTCCCCCAGGAGTCAGTACTGGGTCCAGTCTTGTTCTGGTTACTTATCAATAACCTGGATGACAGAACAGAGCGCACCCTCAGCAAATTTGCTTATGACACAAAGCTGGGAGGAATAGCTGATACCCCAAAGGGCTGTGCTGACGTTCAGAGGGACCTGGACAGGCTGGAGAGTTGGGCAGTGAGGAACTTCATCAAGTTCAACAAGTGCAAGTGCAGGGTCCTGCACCTAGGGAGGAATAATCCCAAGCACCACCACAGTCTGGGTGCTGGCCTGCTGGAAAGCAGCTCTGTAGAGAAGGGCCTGAGAGTCCTGGTGGACAGCAGGCTGACCATGGGCCAGCATTGTGCTCTTGTGGCCAAGAAGGCCAACAGGATCCTGGGCGGCATTTGGAAGAGTGCTGCCAGCAGGTTGAGGGAGGTGATCCTGCCCCTCTACCCTGCCCTGGTGAGGCCTCATCAGAAGTACCGTGTCCAGTTCTGTACAAGAGGGACAAGGATCTCCTGGAGCCAGTCCAGCGGAAGGCTACTAATATGTTTAGGGGGGCAGGAGTATCTGTCATAGAAGGAGAGGCTGAGAGAGCTGGGCCTATTTAGCTTGGAGAAGAGAAGTCTAAGAGGTTATCTGATCAATGTGTACGAATATCTGAAGGGAGGGTGTCAAGAGGATGGGGACAGACTTTTTTCAGTGGTGCCTAGTGACAGGACAAGAGGCAATGGGCACAAACTGAAACACAGGAAGTTCTGGATGAGTATGAGAAAAAACTTCCTTACTGTGAGGGTAACAGAGCACTAGAACAGGCTGCCCAGAGAGGCCGTGGGGTCTCCTTCTCTGGAGATATTCGGAAGCCGCCTGGATGCCATCCTGTGCAACCTGCTCTAGGTGACCCTGCTCACTCGGGGGATTGGACCAGACGACCTCCAGAGGTCCCTGCCAACCTCAGCCGTTCTGTGATTCTTGAACAAAATTTGCTTTAAAAACAGGTTTTAAAAGCAGGCTCCTTATCTGAACTTATGGAGATCCCTTCAGTAACAAAATTAGCAGGAGCTTTGTGATTGGCACATGTTTTCTGCCACTTTCTACACACTGTGACCAAAAGCATAATAATAAATTAATGCCAGTGCCCAATACCCATACTCTCATTTTCTTCTTTCTTTCAGAAAGTATACCTGTAGAATACAAATGCCTTCACATTTCAAATAGATCTTCCTATTAAAATGCAAAAATAGCTTCTCCATATAAACATGCTTAAGGAGGATAATGTCTATTCCAAAAATAATATTATTTTAGATGAGAAGGGACTGAAAACAGTCAAAATCCTGCCCATCACAGGAAAGCATATCTGGACTCATAATGATTATGCAAAGCTAGATTGTTACCCAGTTTGATGGGTACATATCATAGCTAGATCTAACTGTTACTGAAGAGAGCTTGTTTCAGGGAGAAAGAGCATAGCTGAAAAATGTTGGATGAAGTGAATCCCTGGCGTTGGTTTTGGCTGTGCAGATTAATAGCTGCCAGCATGAATTACCATGTGCTCCTAGGCTATCTTAATTGGACCAAAAGGAAATAATTCCACAGGTTTGTAAAAGATTTCCCCAAATTGCTTGTTACTGTCTAGTAGTCTAAAAAAAAACAAAAAACAAAAATTGTTTATCTGTCCCCAAAAGGGTATTTTCTCTTTCTGCCAGCTAATATGGTGCTTACAGAACACTGTAGCTAGAACCTAAAACTGTAAAGCAAACACTTTATGAACTCACAGAAAATAAGTAACTCATTCATAAAAAATAAACTGAAAAAATATCTAACACTGTTCCTGCATAATTTATCATTAAACAACAACAAAAAAATCAATAAATATGTTCACCTAGCAATTGACTACAGCATGCCATGTTTCTCTTGTTTTTATTTTGCAAGCTTTTTTTTTTTCTGATCTCATTTCCATTTTATTCCACTGTTAAATCATAAAGTGATCTAAATGCCAAATTGGTCTTCCTCTCCATTTAAACGTAGTGTGAATGAAGCACATTAATTCTGCATACCGAATGTAATCAATTTGTATACCTCTTCCCTGTCAAACCTGCCCTTCCATTATACCATACAGTCAGCTGCCTTTATCTGACTAGAGAAAAACACATTTTCAAAATGTTGCACCACACCAGTATAATTTCATAACAGTTTAGGCAAAGCTTTCTCTTAACGTCTCTAAACGTGATCAAAATTTTAAGAGATCCAAGAGCGAACTACATTAGCAAAAGCACACTATATCATTTATTTTGTCAACATTTCTTGTCCTCAATTAATATTCCATTATAGGTGATAAAAAGGATATTTAACTATCTAAAGAGTTACAAGTAATTTCTGCCTCAGATGCACTGTCACTGCATCTCAGCATATGTGTCAGACAAGATTTACTACACTGAACATGAGCCTAAGAAACTAAGGACTGTGATTTAAAAAAGGATTTTGATTTCTTTCTGCCTGCCCAGTGAAAGTCAAATCTTTAAATAACTAAACTCCATACAGAATGTATACTATCTTTCAGTATTTAATAATGGGACCCTTAAAACCTCCTCTCATCCAAACTTACTGGCAGGATGCAGTGCTATTAAAACTATTTGCATTAACTAGATTGTAGATTTAAAAAAAAAAAAAAAAAAAAAAAAACCAAAAAAACAGGTTTTGACAGAAAGAAACAGAAACCAGGAGTCACTTCTTCCTACGTATGTGACCCTAACCACAACAAAGACATGCTTGCTTGCTTTCAGCTATTCTTGCATTGTTCCAAACCATGGAGAGCTTCCAAAAGAGACTGCATAACCAGATGGCTAAAGAGGTGACAGATGGGGCTTTGAACCATCAGGCAAAGAAAAGAATTAACCAGGATTTCATACTGATTCATAGGCTGATGAACCACTAGACCATCATCTAGGCGAGGAGATTCCTATAAAAAAGTCACCTTGTAAAAAGAAGGCTTTAAACAGGAAAGTAAGCAGCAACAATAATTCTTTTGAGCAGCCAACATGCAGGACAAGGTTCAGAGATCTGGCTCCTAATGAAGGAATGTATCATCTTAAGACCCTGAGGAAGATGCTAACATCCCAGGGAGAAGCAGGTTAAACACCCTCTTCAGTCAAACACTACAGGCTGGCAGTTCAGCATCCTTCACTTCTTGGTGATTTTTGAGGAATCTGGATGGTATTTCAAGTCCGTGTGTTCTGCGCTACAGTTTCAATTATTTATTGGATCCAGTTTCACTGTTTCAGTATAAATACTTCAAATGAGTATTCACTTTCAATGGTAGTATTCGAGTCTATACATCTATCTTCTGTTTATCTCTCTCTTCTTTCCTCAAGTCTAATCTCTGAAGACTTGTTCCCTCCCAAGAGGCTTTCTGCTTGTTGATTCTCGAGCACTCTACTACATGAATAATGGAGGACCTAAGGTTTTTTATGCAAGACCTGCACATTTGCAGGTTCTGCAAAATACTATTACGGGAAAGAAATGTTAAAACACTTGATTTCACAGAGATAAACTACTTAATCTTACTGTCTCTTGTCAAGGGCAATGTACACCATTTCTTCCTATCTATGATTGTGTTAACACACAGAAATACCCATATTAATCCTCTTCTAAGTTTATAACTGCCTTTCAAATAATTCTCTAGCTTTTTAAAGCTGAATTTTAAAAGTGATACTTAAAGTAGATTCTGCAGATTTCTTTAACCAACCTCATTAACTCCCTTACTACTTCTAGCCATTCTTAACAGTCTTCATGTATGTGCTGCTCTATTTAAAAGTAATTTCTAATTATCATCATCTAATGATGTCATTTCTTTACCTGACTACATTGAGAGTCATCGTGGAGTTAAAAAATCAGCATTGTACTTCTGATATGTATCTTTTCGTAGTGAGGAATTCCATCTAGTTTATATGTGTGTGGCTTCTTTCAGCTAACTATAGTTCAGTGTTATTGCTGCAATGACTGCATTAGTGCTACAAAAAGATTTTCCACTGAAAACATAATTAGTCAAACAGAATTCTTCCATCATAAATAATATATATACCACACCATTAATTCAGTGTCAATACAAAAATGATACTCTTATGATACACTAACTATTACTGTAACATCAACTAACAGTTCTTCTTTCCTTGGTAGTTCCTATGTGAAAAACCATGGGACAAAATCCTCCCAGTCCATTCACTTTACTGTGTCCCAAACACAGCTTTTATCTTCATGGAGATTACCCTTGATGATACTTCTAAGGTTGCTCCTCAAGCCACATGGCAAATTGCAGAGTAAAATATACATGAGGAAAATCTCAGAAACAAGGCAGATTAGGAAAAGGGGAACTGTATGATTTCGAAAGCCTACTTTGTGAAACTCAAAAATACACAAATAAATAAATAAAAAGTAGGTGCTATTACAACTCACACTGCCAGAACTTATGTAGTTGTCCATAATCACAAAAGCAGAAACCTTGCCTTCTAATGAACTCAAGAAGAAAGGAATTAGTTCAGGGAAAGGGTTGTAAAAATCATCATTAATGTCATGTCATTGTTTCATCATTTTGGAAACTGATAAACAGTGACACCAGAAGGGGAAATGTCTCACTTGAAATGACCAAGAGGTCTGTGTTAGACTAGCTGAAGCATGTATTGTGCCACAGTACCACACTTTTTTCTTCGTCACTAATGTGCTTATGTTAGAACAAGATGTGCCCTGTCACATTCCCACTCATACAGCTATATGCTCATGGGAGAAACTGCTTACAGCCTTAAGTGCACATATCAACGTGTTCCACTGCCAGTAATTCCCAAAGAAGTAAAGCAAAAATAAATAAATAAATAAATAAATAAATAAATAAATAATTACCTACCCAAACACTTAGAGACAAAATAACTGGCACCAGGAGAGGTTTAAGATTCCTCTGCTACTTCCACACACTCACCCAATCTGGTAAGTGTGTGGACATTCCTCTCAGATGGTTTTGTCATATCAATTAGAAAACAGGAATATTTTTGATGAAAAGATGAAGAAACACCTCAAGAAAACATAATTTCCACATCACAAACAGCTGTTGTAATTCCAGTCTTAGAACAATTATAACAAAAAAGCTTCTTATACTTCTCACATAGAAAAGTGGTTACTGTATACATGCAAATCACTGTTGAAATGAAAATTATTTTTTTTTCCACAAGAAGCAAGCTTGTGAATATGAAGAGAAAAATGCCACAGATCGTGAGTTAACAAAGCGCATAGGCCTGTCCTGGAAACCAGAAACTACAGTAGTAACAACATGTCTTCCTTTTTCTTCAGCTGTCTGGAAACTGTAAGATAACTTACCAGCTACGAGAAATTAACATGCTACTGATTTTGTAACATTCTTCCTCAATGCATTATCATCATTACAATACACCTAAGTAATGGCAGCAAATAATAAAGCATTACCCTGAAAATGAAGAAAAGATCACGATTCTTGACAAATTTTGCACAACAGACCAAGCTGAGTTTAACTCTTGTCATTCAAAGAGCACCTCCATGGATAGCAAGCACTGGAACAACCCCTATCAAAAGCTGTCAACCTTCCTCTACTAAACAAGAGCCAGGCAGAAATGTTTGCATGCATGTCCAAAAATTCCATCCTTGAACAAGCTTCAAGTCTTGCAAAAAGTGTCTGAATTATTATAATAAAATTGAATGGGTTAAGAAGACAGACAGAAGACTGGAGCCCACATTCTGTCTGAAAGCAATGTCTAAGTTTATGGACTCAGGCAGCAGTGAGGATGAATCTATATGAGACAGTTACAAAGCTTTGACTTTAATTTACCTTTTAGGTTTTTTTATATGGTATAGTCAAGCCTGTAGAAATACCCATACTGAAATAATTTCATTTCTGTTTTTGAGTATTTATATTCAGTTAATAATGACTAAGTGGCCCTATTATTTAGGTACTGTCCCTACTACAGTGGATCTTCAATACATGCTGGCTTAGTTGTTCAAAAACTTAAGACAACTCTGCAGCTGTTGAAGTAGTTATCTGTGCACCTCCCTCCACCGTACCATGCAGACATACTTGAAGTGCTTCAAAAACATATAACACAGTTACAGAAATACAAAGAGACAGCAGTAGCGGTAAGGTAAAGAGGTCCCAAGCCTGTGGTGTGGTCCCATTGTGCAAGCTGATGTACAGACACAGTTGGACTTTACTCAGAAGACTCTTAAATTATCACGTCAGACAATGGTCAGACAGTTGAAACACCCATTCTTGCTTGGTAAGTGTAACAAAGAGTGCATGGCACTAGCTGTATAAGTAATGGCTTCTCTCTCTTGCTATGAAAAAGCACAATGCCTGCATGTTATCCTTTATCTTTTTAACACTAGGATCTTTGCAGTGTGTTGCTTGCTAGGTTGAAGTATACTGTGAAACTGCATGACATGGTATACCCAACTTCCTCATTCTGACTGTTTACATTTCCATGCAAATTTCTTCCCAGCAAAGAAAAGTGAGAAGTTTTTGGTTACCATATCAAGAAACTAAGTCTGATCCTCATTTACACTTTGTAGATGAGAGTCAACGTTGGCACACAAGTTTTCAAAAAAAAAAAAAAAAGAAAGAAAAAAAAAAAGAAATACTTGTTTCAGTTCTGTTAAACTTACGGGACGGCACATTTTCATTTACCACCAAATTAAGTAACTCAATTCCCCACAGTTTTCTACTCCAAATTGAGGCATTAGTTCAGAAGCAGCCAGCTTGCCCTCATTTCCAGGGAAAAATGCACACCTTTTGATAGCATGCTTCACCACAATGATATCAAACTGTCAGACACCAATTCTTCTCCAAACTAGAGAGAACTGTTGGAGTTGCTTTTTCGTTCTCAAAGCTTATTTTAAAACTTATTCTTCCCAAGCATCCTTTGTGTTGTTCCAATCTTTGTGATAGCTACCGAACAGCCTCTACATGTTCACAGCGTAGCGGTGTTCAGCAGTGCACAGTACCATACAACTTATGCCTGACTGGAAAGTCTGCTTTGCAGGCACCATCCATCAGATTGCTGTGGTAATGGCAGCTCTAGAGGACACTGAATCAAGACCATAAACTTACTCCATGTAAGTCGATGAAAAGTGACAAAGAGGGACCAAAGCTAGATTCGAACTGATCACCTCAGAGCGAAAAACTCTGTATCCCATTGTATTGAGCTACCTGGCACTCTGCCTCATTCTCTGGTTCTGGCTGCAGATTTAAAACACAGCCATACTTTGCCGGAGTGCATGCTGCCTCCACCTTCATAAGGTAAAACCTAGCAGAGAAAAACATTTGGTTTCCCTGCAGAATTACTGTTTTTAAGTAAGAGAAATGTACCTTCAAACTGATACATGCTAACTTCTCTATAGCAGAGGTTTTTGTGTTATTTCTTACAGCCTGCCTAGCAGTTTACGACTGAGAAACAGTGACAGAAAGTGGTCAAGAGAAGGGCAAGTAGCTCATGGTGGTGAGAAATTCCTTGTAAGAACGTTAAATCTTTCTTAGTGAGGACTAACCTGCATACTTCTAAATCATCAGACCAGTCATCATACAACACTGGAGGCTTCTGAACAGCATCAGTCACAGTGGGCCCTGCCCCAACAGGTGCTCCATTATCTGGGACTGCCAGAGCATCACTGCCAGAGCCTGCCTCTGCAAAGGAGTCCTTCATATCTTTATTGCGTCTAAGGTAAGAAGATGCAGGCTGCCGATCTCTGCAGTAGCTTTTCTCCTTGCTTTTTCCACATTTTCTTGAGGAGATCTTTGCTTCCTGAGATGATGCTGAAGACTGTGATTCCTTAAACCTCGGAACCCTTCTTCTGCGATGATTTAAAGTAGGATTTTCAGGGTCAGATACCTCTTGCTTCTTTTTCCCCATTGTCCCCAGAGTGACAAGTTCAACAGCATTATTGTTTGAGGACCCGTCCTGGTTACTGCATGTTCCCTTATTCCTTTTCCCTCTCCTGGACATTCTGGCTTTTTCTCTTGCTCTCCTCCTAGCCTGAGCCCACTGACTCTCATCTGAGGATGATGACGAATCAGATGCATTCCAGCTGGATTTTGCAGCCTCGGGATGTAATTTACAGTCTTTCCCCTTTTCTGTATGCTCACCATTGTCTCCAGTCTCTCTTTTCCGCCTAAACCTTCGTTTTACTTGTTTCCTACTAGACTCCCTATTAGAAGGGGTCAGCACCATGACAGGGGTTGCATGTTCAAGCTCATCTTCTGACAAATCATGCAAGGCAGTAGATCTAGACGAAGCAGTAAGCGAAGGAAAGGGATGGAAATGATAAGGGTATGTGGAAAGAAACAGAGAGAGAAAAGTCACAAAAAAAGGATGAAAATGAGAACATGAATTGTAATTCAAAAAACATGAGACTGAAAAGCAAAACCAGAAACAAAGGAGATCAAATGAAAACTAAAGTCTATGAAATTATGAACAGTGCTAAGCACAAGCAAGAGCTACATACTATTTAATACAGACAACAGCTAACAAGTATCAAGCAGATTAAAGTATACTTTTCTCAGCACATACCTACAAATGTCCTGAGTGGAAGGGCAGACAGACAATCGTGACTGACTCCTGGGAGCTGTTCCTGTTGTAGGGCTGCTTGCCTGTTGAAATAAGTTAGACAGTTTGGAATCTTTGTCCATGAAATACATTGCAGATATTTTACTGCTTTGCCACATGATTACAAAATTAAAGTAACTGCTACTGCTGTTCATAGCGTATTCTTGAACACATGCAAGATCACAAAATACAGGAAGCCTGACCAAAAGCAAAACCTATTTGTGGAACTAAATATGACTGAAGTGTTTCAGCTCTCGTTTGCTCATGACTACTTTTTGTCACTGTTTGAGGAAGCAGCTTTCAACATTTGAGACTTCGGTTTGGTTTTCATCTACTGTAAATGTCAGACGGGAAAGATGTTTTTATTTTCATGCAATCGAACAACCATGATGATTCCTTTCAAAATGGAATGAAGGGCATTTACATTATGCTGAGTGATGATAAGCATGAAGTAAACCTACGACAAGTGGATTAACAGAACACTGAGAAAATTAAAGTATGTTTTAAAAGGTTTTCAAGGCAATCAGGTCTTCTAGAAGAACTGAAAAATACGAAACTGATGAGGCTGAGAAGACCAAAGTGCAGGCTGCAACTCTACAGAGCTGATCACATTCTCAAACAGCAGGAGAGAGATAAAACATGTTTAGTATATAGCATTTTGCTCATAAGGTTGATGCTACAAATTGCAAACTCAGTTGCTCAATACTTCCACTGAAAACATATTTTGATGGCGTTAATAGCAAACCATTTCAATCTGCCTCACATTCTTCTGGAAGCATAACTGTATGGAATCCAAATTTAAATCCCAGGCTTTGTGATTCTTCATTCACGTGGTACAGTATTGTGGGAAAAGGATTTAATATATAGCATTCTTAAGGCCATGATGTTCCTTTAGCTGTTAAGGATATTATCTTTCAATATGGAGACAAAATAGTATAAGCCTAAGAGTATCACAACATCATGGACCATATACAGGGAAAGAATGACTATTAAGCAATAGTACAAAGATACAAAGCACAAATAACACAAAGATAGAAAGACTGTCATCCCAAGATTTTGTACTAGTAAATCAAATTCAGTTATATGCAGGGTCCATAATTGCAATTATTCCTAGCTCACCTTTCAGAAACATTTTTGTGGTGTCAATTTGAAAATTAGGTGTACAAGCAAAAATAAGTAAATACAGCAAGTGTCTTCTGACACTTTGCTTTTATCCAAGGTAATCAATATCTTTTATATTGCTTTGCATTCTTGCTCTTAATCGACTACTGGGAGAGACTTAAGAACAATGTTTTTGAATCAAAATAATCTAGCTTTAGGAATTCAAGCACCCCTTTTTACTTCTTTATATGCTAATATATCAACACCAAAATGTTACTAGTTCTTTACTACTAGTTCCACAAAATGAAACTTAGGAGGTATGAAAATGAAGCTAACATGAGAAATTAAATTGATAAAGCATTTAAACACAATCCTTATGTTCAAATGGTGTTTCAATGACTTGGTCCACCAGGCAGTGGAGGAACATTAGAGTGTCTAGAGTCTAATGCTGGAAAAAAAGGACAAGTATCAATGAAATAACATGTTTATATTTCAAATCTTTTTCTATAAAAGCAACATTTGAGTTACATCTTCTGTGAAAGAATATTAAATGTTCTTACACACATGAGAAACAGATGGCATACGGATGGCTGGGTATATAATCTTGTTCCACCTCAGTCTCTGTGATTAGTTTTAAGTGCTTAGGCATACCTTAAGTTATTTGCACAGCTACTTAATGAAGAAAGATGCAGACATGAGCAGCAGAGCCATGTTGTCGGGCTACATGCTGCTACTGTGTGAGAAAATATCCCTCCAGATATACCAGGTGAAGAACTGCTGAAGAAACCCAGCCCCAGAGTCGAGGGTGTAGGGTGTACTACTGAATTCATCCCTTGTGACTAGTTCCCCTTCCCCCCCTGCCTTGCAGCTGCAGGACTGTACCAGTGCTTCTTTCAAGTTCAGTGCAATATAAGGGGGTCAGGCTTGCTCTTCAACGGTGGATAGGTTATTCCCATGCCACAAAGGCAAGATTTACACCACCTAGCCACAAGCCTTATGCTTTGAAGGGGCAAGGAGAATGGCAAAACTGCACTGTATGGTGCAGTAGTTCTGCACAAGTTCAAGAAACTTCCAGCAGCTATTAAAGCAGGAAGCCAGCTAGGCAAGTCTTAAGAGGGTTGGAATCAAGACAAGAATTAAAACAAATTATTTGAAAAGCTTTTACACTTATTATTTAGGGCTGGAGACAGGTGGAAATCTAATTATTTTAAGATAAAAATTACATTACTAGTTTGATTGCTTAAATCTTACATTTCACTCTCAGCTGCAAAGAGGTCTGGACTGTTTCAGCCCTGCTCAGGCACATTTACTTTCTAGTTCCCCAGCACCGGCATAATGACGTTACGTTCAGTTGCACGTACTCAGAGCAAGGTTTATTTTCTTCTAAAAACATTTTCACCAAATTCCTGAAAAATTAATGCTTTTTGCTTGTTCATCTAATCCCTATTGGAGCAAACCTGACATCTGAGCACGCAAAAAGCTTTTGCACTGATTAAATCCTCAGAAACAAAGCAAAAAAAATCCAGCATGTCAAGTTATGGACCAGCTAATTCAGGTTCTGATCTCACAGCAAGTTCCATTCAGTAGGTTTCTACAACTTTTAAATACAAATGTTGGTTTTATCTGCTTTAAAATAGCCTTTAATGAGCTGATGGAGCGATTTCTAAAACTGAGAAAAATGTGTTTCTGGTACTCATTTTCTGATGCCTACTTGCAGTAAAAATAGACCCTTTCTGCCTCACAGGCACCAGAGAGCCTTATTTCATATACAACTCCAGCCTTATCTCTATAAATTAAATAGGAGTGGAAGGCCCTCTTAATGTCCAGCATGTCCCTGCCAGCGCACGTCATGCCAACAGAATCACTCATGGGGAGTTAAGCTGGTTTTAAAAACTTGTCAGTTCCAATTCAGCTGAAGACCATCCCAAACCTTTACCACAAAATGTCTTTGCACTTCCACCCTAAGTTCTGTCAGCATAACCTGCACCTGTCTGCTCTTCGGTCCCAACACTGCCACCAGGTTCGCCTCATTTCTTTCCCTCTTAGCCTTCTCCCCTGCAAACTAAAATTCACAAACTTATTTTTAATGAACGTACATGCTGTTCAGCCCAGCAGCACAAGGAAGATACCTAAAGGAGCATTTAGTTGGTATAATTAGAGGGCACAGCATACAGCCATGCGCAAGTCCTTGGTTAGATGCTAGAATAGATATCCTTGTATCAGCAGAGCACGTTGCTTCATGTGAGCAGCAGAAGGGCCAGGTAACACAAGCACAGCACTGCACACAGTTGTTCAGTTGGTGTTACCTTGGACTGCCTGCTATACGAAACACATCACTGAACAAGTCTATCAGCCCTGCTCATAACATAAGCTGTTATTTTCAGTCATCTTTTACTGACACCTTTAGTAACAAAACACAAAATCCTCTGGGTGGCACCATTTATTTTACAGGCAAATCTGACAAATCAAAACCACGATCATTTGAATAAATTCTGCTCATATCGTATCCACCCAGATAACAAGCTGTAACGGGAATGTATATACAACAGATGTTGGAAACAGTCGCAAGCACACAGGTCTTATTATTATAATTGCTATTGCATTGCTACGTGGCTATTTAGCACACTGAATATTTTGAGATAATGCACTTATTGAATAGAGGGATCAGGTTGATGCTGTGGACTCCAGTCCCACTTGGCAGGAAGAATAATGAATTCTTTTAAAAATAGTATCCCTTGAGCGGATGTCTATTTCAGATGGCACAGATACTGTACAGCTCATCAGAATAGGAAAACTAAACCAGCACCGTACTAATTTTATCATAGCAAACTATATCAGCAGCTTAATTAAATATGGTAACTCAAAATAAAGTTGTCTGACAATCCATTTATAAGCAAGACAGCTTATTGCTCTACGACATCAACACCAGGACGGTGCTGGAGGGATAATGCCAACTCCAGCTGATTAGGTTTGGCACTTCCAAAGTGGTGTTAGTAGAGATTCTCCAGTCACCACCTTCTGCTGTCTTGGCCACCTTCTTGCTGTCTTTAGATGAACTCTCTCATCAAGGCTATGCAATTCAATTAACAGACATGACAGGGTGCTTACTGAATTATTTTTGATATGTTGAACAGGAGTTGGTCATATGTTTTCCACAAAGAATACTTGTAAATATGGCATTTTCAGGACAAGCAAGATAATCATTTCTCTCACACAAGGGGGCTCTAATATCACGTGTCTCCATGTTAAAAGAGTTCAAAGACAGAAATGGGGGGCAGAGTGACATGCAAATGATGAAAGCAGTAAGAATTTCCAGTCCACATGGCCTCTTTCCAGATGTTCGAGATCTGATAGAACTTCCCAGTTAAAAACAGAAAATGAGGAGTTCTCACTGACCAACTACTGCTTACACTGCATGTTGGAACTAGCACAGGAACACAGCTCTTGTTCTTTTTAAGGGGAAAGGGCTCTATTTTCACCTCACAGGAGAGCTCGGTAACAATATGTTCCACAAATGCAAAGCATTCATAGCTGAATAGACATATGCTTTAAAATAACAAACCAGATGTAATGGACAGCTGACATAAAATGTCCTCAGAGATACCCCCAGAAAGGCAAATGAATCCTCTAATGCCTCTGTTCTGAATAAGGATGGCCAAAGGCATTTCAAGAAGCTCCTCATCCTACAACACTGCTTAAGCAGAAAGTCTGAAAATTGCGGGAAGGTAGGGCAGGCAGGGAATATGACTAATGCTTTTATGCTCGCACTAAGTATGCTTTACAGCAGCAATGCATCACAGAATCCTCCAGATCCCACCAGCCAATACAGTTAAAAAGCTGAAACTCTACCCTAATCAAATAATGGCACACTAAGGAACAGATACCTTAGAAGATTATAGCAGTTTGCACAGCAATAAACTCAGCAGGAGATCCAGTCTGCAGATTTTCATCTGAAAATCCTGCTTCGTAAACAAAGCAACTTTTTAAGGGAACCATCAGTCTTCATTAACTTTTATTTGGATAATTTCTCAGGTCTAGAAAGATCAAAAACATGGTTAAAATGACCCAAGCTCAAGTCCTGACCTATAGCCAGGTGTATCTTACAACATCTGCCTTGAGATGGCATTCCAACTTGAAACTGAAACTTATGCTCCTTTTTTTTTTTCCCTTTTGGTCATTCACGATGGAGTTCCTGCTTTCAGATCTAGACATTATTACTGTCTGACTGATGGCTTTCCAGCCACCATTAAATGAATCAGAAGCTCACTTCTGTTCTGTTTTCTTTCACAGCAAGGTTTGGTTTTGTGTTTTTTTGCAAATCATTTCCTGCACAATTCTTCCCCAAGCCTTTTCTTTCTCTCCTGTTTTCCTTTCCTTCTATCTGCCTCTGGAGAGACAGAGTAAAGGGAGACACAGAGGGTAACACAGAAAGTAAAGGGTAACACAGAAAGAAGGAGAAGAAATATACTTATGACTTGGCTGAACGAAACTGTTCTGCTCCTTTGAAACTCAGTATGATCATACTAAAGAATGGTTTGAAATCTAAATCACTAAAGCAGGTTTACTTTCCACTAAAGAAAAATCAAAATCACGAGTGGCAAATCTATCCTGCTATTTAAAAAATTAAACTAACAAAGACAATGGCAAATTTGAGTTGTAGATTCAATAAGCTTCTAATTCCTTTTCTTTCGTCTTACTGAGCTATGTTAAGCTTTATTTTATAGGTCGAAGTTCTACACAAAATTCCACTCTTCCTCTATACCCAGAAGCATTGGTAGCTAAGCTTTGAATTACCAGATGGATTATAGTTTGCAAAACTCTTTGTATTGCAGTCCTGCAATATTTTTGATTCATGACTCTCTTCAAATGCTTCAGGATCATCTTTTTAGGCATTATCACTTTGTTAATAAAAATGTTATTTAGTTCCTAGAAAAACATAACACTATTCATTGATTCACTGACTTAGGCGACTGAAACCCAGGGGGAGCTGGTCTTTTTCCAGAAGCTGCAGAGCCCTGAAGCCAGCAGCTCCTGACTGTCTGGAAGGAGGTAGATGCAAATGTAGCCTGAGGAAAGGTGAAGCACAAACCATGCATCTCCTTTGCTACTGGATTTTGCAGTATTTTAGTTACAAACTAGTCAGTATCAGTATTCATAGTTTAGATTTTCTCTTCTGAAGAGGGGTATTTATTTCTACTTATCCCTCCAGCTGCAGGACTTAAAGCCTCAAAATATTTCTGTATACTCACCAGCTTTCACTCATATGACATTCCCACAGTTCTCCCATGAGTGCACATGTATGTGAGAGCACACACTTGCCCCACTGTTTGCTTGGTCTGATGGACTATTAAGGAGAAGGACTGAATAAATTCCCATCTGTGAGGATATCATCATTATATTTGAACAACCGACTCTGGTGTCTATTTAATATTTAATTATTCTGTCCCTAAGGAAGAGAGAAATCTAAATGTCCCAGAGTGAGAGAGCTGCACAAAGAGTATTGATATGACTAAGCCAAAAGACAGTGAAACCCCAACAACACATCATTATGAAAAACAGGTGACACCGTGTTTTTTGAAGCGCAGAGAACCTCAGACTGAAGCAAAATAATTATGTTGTATCAGTGTGGAAATAAAGTCTGCTTGATTGGATTCTTTTTAGGACAAAGACCTGAAATGTGTTTCCAAGTGTCATATATGTGAAAAATGGCTGTATAAAAATTTCCAGTAGCATGTATGGAGTAGGTCTGTTATGGATCATAATTTTTGTTGAAAACTGAACAGGAAGCATATGTCGTCACTTGAATACCGTGCTTACTGGAAACAAATCACCTATATGGTATTATATATCATAGGACAGAGATGAAATCAGTGATAAAATACTTCTGCCTCCTTATCTACAGAAGTGGAAATTATATATAAGCATTATGCACAAAGTACACTTGTATAAACACATAAAATTAATAATTTCAAATACCCAAATTGTCAGGATGTGCTGGTGTGGCACATTTAGGAATACTCAGTATAAACTGTTGGCAAGAATTACAATTTAAAAAACCACAATCTGTATGAAATATTACACCATATTTTTGCATGTATTCCCTTTCATTAGAACACTAGTTTAAAACATGTCAAGTGTATCCAAGAATAAATTGGAAATGCATCTTCTACTGGTCGTTCCCTGAAACTGAGATATATTTAATGCAATTTTATTTACAAGTTCAAATTTCAGGCAGATTTAAGTAATTCTGCAGCTATGCCTTTTGTTAAGCTTACTGTAAATGAAGATTAAATTCTATGGAGAAGCCACAAAGCATCCTCTAGAAGAAGAAACCACACATTTACATCTAAGAGAGAAAAAAATAAGCAGCAATAATTTTTATGCTATTGCATCTAGTTCTAGTTTTTGTTTTTCTCTGCTCTATGTTTTGATGAACAAAATACTTTTCACTAACTTGTTTACTTTGTACTGGTGTTTTTTACAGTAATAGAATCATAATGAGAGTTAAGAGCTAAGCTAGTCTTCACCTTTGATATTAATGATTCTGTTTATGAGCAAGAAGAATCATTTGGATGACTAAGATACCATTAACACTCAAATTTTAATGCCAGTTTTGTATACATGATATTATTCACTGTAACAGTGCTTTTGAAGGCTGACATTTTACACTTTACAAGAGCAGGGACTTGTTTTTTCATGGTTTATTTTTTGAAACTAAGATTTCTCAGTTCTGATGAGATAGAGCATTACATTTATTTTTATATTGACTTCTTAATGTTATTTTAAAACAAAGTTCATTAAAGAAAACTAGGAGTTTCACTTTGAAAAGACTGAAAAAAACACCGTGGCAATCTGAAGAGAACTGTCATTTATGACAGGTGTGAGATTGGGACCGAATAGGAGGAATAGCACAGATGGATCCACTATTAGCAGTACAGTCCCCTGTAGCAAAATGCTAGGGGTCACACAATTACTCTTTAGGATTCGATCACACAAGAGCTATCCTGGAGATGCTGCAATCCTCTCTCACAAACTGACTACCTCAAAACAATCAATAAATTGGCAACAATTTCACCTAAAACTTTAGCGAGCACTGCTTTGACATGCTGGTGTCTTTTGGTTTTCATTTGCATTTACTGAGAGGAGCCAGACGTGACATAGGCAATCAGTACAGAAATTGCCTAGGGTGGAGATAAACAAGATAAACACAAAGTGGAACCAATTTTTACCTCCTTTACTTTCTCTGTTGGTTTTCATCTTCTAAAATAGACCAATGAATATAATCACAATGAATATTCTGAAACAATCACCTCACTTCTTCCCGATGTAAATCAACCAAGTTTTATTAGAAAGATGCTTCAGAGACTTGTAAATGAAAAGTATTCTAACACCTGCTCCAGGCTTTTAAGAAGCAATTGAGCCAAAACAAAAATCAGGCAATTTGCTCCAAGTCTGAGGTTCGCTGAAAAATAAGCCCAAAGTTCCCATCAGAGAATTCGAAATCTTACTGCAGAGAAAGCATCCTCCTCTAAGGAGCTCTTGATTCATACTTAACATGCAGAAAGATAATTACAATGTGCTAGAAACATTTCTTCCAGAAAGCATTTTAACACGACTAGGAAGCCTCACAAACACATACAAGCATAACCTCTATGGGCTGTAATTCAAACACAAGACTTTTTCCACTGGTTAACCACAACAGAAAGAAATGAATCCACCAGATTCCTCTCAGATTAAATTTCCTTTTAAATTATTCACATATTTAGGAAGACACAAACAATTTACTGAGAAAAGCTACAGTGCCAAGAACTAACTGATGGCAAATAGCTAATGAACGAAGTCATTTTTTTCATTTACTTAGAGTTTAAATACACCCAGAGAAAATAATTCTAATTCTGAAATCCACAACAGTGCTTAAGACTACATCTGGGAGATGGGTGGGAGAGAAAGGCTAAGGGTTAAAATGACAAAAGGAACACAATAGCAAGGCTGGTTCATAACTCACATTTCCAGTACTTCTATGTTTTTATTAATATAGGCTTTAAAAGCCATACTCAGGAATCAGGGCTCCACTTTGTCACTATGAAGTAATAGGAACTGCAGATCAGTCCCAAAGAGGACCCATCGCTCCCAGTGCCAGCAGGGCAGAAGGCAACAACACCTGTTTATCTATTTATTGATTCTGCAGGAAAAAATCTACGTTATTACCAGAAGTGCGGCACAAATTGGACACCAATGCATTTTCCTAATCACCTCTGCTTGGAAAACCAACCAAAGTAGTTGCTCTTGGAACCCAAGGGCAGTTTTAATGATGTATAGGCTGAAGGTAATGAGTGAACGTCCCAGATGGATACCCACTGAAGGGAGCCATAGCTGCCTGTCAGTCAGCAGCACGAGGACAGAGGCAGAGTAGGGAAGATGGAGAGTACAAAATGATGTGAGACTACTTTAAAACCCTGCAATTAACTCAGTGGTTACCACACAGGTGGGATACTTAAGGTCACAGTAATGAGTTGGAACACACACAGAGATGGATGAGTGAATTAGTTTGGAGAAATGCTCTCTCTCCCTCCTGCCTGCCGAGCAAAATGCTGCTGGCAAGGCGCAGGAGTGCTGAGTGCAGGAGGGGTGAAGCACCGTGCTTTACGGGGACAAGGGACAGCGCGAGCTGCAGCCCTGCCATGCTCAGTGTTCACCTGCTCCTGCTCACAAACAGCACGGTACTTGGTTCGGTACTGAGTCAGGTAAACAGAATGAAAGTGTAGGATTTTGCTCTTCTCCTACCGTATTGATAAAACACTCCATTTCTCATGTTAAAAAAATCTCTCACTCTTAGAGCTATGCAATTTCATAGTTACAAGAAAATAATCTGTAAATGACTGGCCTAATTTTATGCTAGTACATGTACAGAAACATATTGGCCAGCTATTATTTTATTTACTTGGTAACATGTATCACAGTGGACTTCGCAAACAATTGTGTTCAAATCATATCTATACACATTAGGTTTTGCCTTCACATTTGGCCAGATTATTACTGAAATTCTTATCAGAAATGTACATGCAAGATAAGAAAAATCTTCCCAACATCCTACATTTTGGCACACTCAGTGGACAGCAGATGTGAACTGTAAGACTCAAGTATGGATTTCTTCCCCCCCTCTAGGGAGTGGTGGATTTTAAAATCTATGGATTAAATAGGTATATAATAACTCGTAGCTGGTACATGGCAAATCAAAGCTATTCCTTCTCATTATGTCCAGATAAAACATATCAAATGTTCAACAATTCAGTTTAATCTGTATTACCATGCAATTCAGAGTTAATGTACCTAGTATGCAAAATTGCCTGAGCATGTTCTGCAAACCTCAGGTGTCCTCTTTAAGGCTAAAACACAAGTTGAATGAATAAACAGCTTAAGACCGTTACGAAATATGAATCTGTATTTGCAGAATCTTTGCTGTATGCCATTTCACAAATAGGGTAGTGCAAAATCCACTGATACCAGGCAATGGCTACTCTACTCCAGACCAAGACCTCCATACACAACCAACCTTGGCATACACAAATACACAAAACTATTAAAATGCAACTCTCAATTTAACCCTTTTTAGTTTATGCAAGCAGGCATATGCAAATAGTAAAAGCCTCAAAATCAAAACGATGTATTTTGATTAAATTTTATTTCTGGATGAAGGCTAATTTTTATGTCAATTGAGATACTTACTGTGTACAGGATCGGACACTGCACAGAATGCAACTCTTGCCTTTGGTATTTAGTTTATATCATCCAGAAGCCTCCAATTTTGTTTTGGGATGCAGTATATGTTACTATTACTTTGTGCCACGTGATAGTAACCTGAAAAGTCAGGTATTTGTTTTTCTGCTTTCTTTCACATACATATTCTCCCATTGTATGAAAAAAGGCATTTTGAATCGAACAATGGACTGCAAACTAGATTTCTAAGCAAACATCTTTCAGCATTAGGAAAGCTTCACTAGCAGGTAGTTTCACAAAAACAGAAACAAGTGTTTCTGAAAATCCTGCTTATAATAGTTAAAAAGGTGCAAGCACCCTTTCTAATAAGCATCTATATTGATTTCTGTAGAAACTATTTTAAACTGTCACTAAACATCTCATACCACTGAATATATTTATGATTTGCCACTTCGTAACACATGTCACATAAAAAAGTAGAAAAAGCAATATCAAATCCACATAATTTTACAATGATTGTAAATATAGACATGCCTTTAAAAATGTTACTGAAAATAATATATATAATTGACTGAGATCAAGCTTGTAAGAATATAATTAGGTGTTTTTTAAACATAGCCATCAAGTCAGGAAGAGATTCTGCTACATCCCAGAACAGAATAGATATAATGTACGTGTTTTTCCCTGCCTTTTTTTTTGTTCTTCTTAATATAAAAATATAGTATATATAGCATATAGCTGGTTTCTTTACTTTTTTTTTTTTTTTAAAGAGCTCTCGGAAGAAAACATTTTTACAATGTGTACCCCAGAGACAACAGTACGGGGGGGAGGGATGTACCCCCAGAGACAATAGTACAATGGATGTTGTTCTTACTCTGGATGCAAAAAAATAATAATAATCTTTACATGCAAACATAAAGCATGGCAGATGTTTAGACTGGCATTCCAAAATACTGAATTTTTAGCTTTAACTTCCTGTAAATCCTGGCTTTTTGGCATAGATTTCAGCCACATCTGAACCAAAAATTTACAAAAGGAGGGTTAAAAACAAAGGACTGCAGTCCAAAAGACCGCAGTCTCATTCTGCCTCTCCCTACAGCTTCCCTTCTCTGTTTCCTAGAAACTAAAAACCATCTAGATATACAGCCCTGGCTTCAGTGAATCATAAATTCCTGTAAAAAGAATTCAGAGTTCACACATTACAGCAACTATTATTTGGGTGGGGCAGGGGGAGAAAAATTAAGCAGCAATTCTACCTTAAGCTAAAGCATTAATGTAACATTACATTAATGTCAATTAATGTTAGCAGTTGTGGAAAGCAAGTGTAAGAAGTCCACCTGTTACTTACTTATTATTATTACTACACATATTAAAGTCATGACTAATTGTATACCTATACTTTAAGATGGATTTTATTTGGTAGCCATAATGATACGCAGCAAAAACTCAAAATGGGATGTTTATAGAGAAAACATCAGAAATGCATATGTAATTAAATGAAGCACTATATTGTATTTGATAAATTTAGTTTTCTTTAAATTCCTCATAAAGGAAATAGATTTTACATACCTTTGAAATATTACTCGATCGACTTGTGGAACGCCCTGGGGATTTGTCATTCTGGAAAACAAAATTAGAAGATGAAAAAAAACGTATAGCAACTTCTACCTAAGAAAAAGTTGTACTCTTTTTGTGATTGTGAATGCACAGAGTTTCTCTTCTGGTATTTTTCATTCAGGTTGGAAACGGAATACACAGTGGAAGAATGCTCAACAACTAAGCCATTACAACGTTCATGTGACTTACATCAGCAAAAGCTGACAGAAGGCCTGCAAGAAAACAACGTTAGCACCTAATTGCTTTTTTTTTCCTTTGTTGTTGTTGGGTTTTATAACAGTATTTTGATTGAAAAGTTGATGTACCACCATAGCTTCTCGTGCAACCTGATGCTCTTGTAAGAACAGAAACGTTGTGTGACAAATAATAAAATCCACCTAGTTACACTAGGGTAACTTTCTGAGCATATCCCTGTCCAAAAAAGTTGAGTTCATCATTCAGGAAGATTAAAGAGCTCTATATGACTTCATGGCCAAACACCTCCTGAGAACAACAAATTGTAACTAGTCATAGATACACCAATTTAACACTTACCCCGCCTCCTCTGTCACCCCCACAAACACACATGTAGGCAACACCAGGAGACTGAAACCCATTAACGAAGAATCCATTGATCAGCCACATTTCTAGAGCACAATACTGTGTTTTTTTTTTTAATTGTTTGCTTTGATTTGTTTGTTTTCTGGTAATTCAAATGAGGAAGTGAAGCAATCGTTCAATTATTTCTTCAGTATTTATGCTTATTTTGGAAAGAGTGCTCATCCCCATGGTAAATTCATGTTATGGCAATCACAGAAATTCTTTTCTCAGCAGTGAGAATATAGGCTCAAACACTAAGGTGGAGTATTTATAAAAATCAGACTAATTTTTACCTAGAAAGGGTTGAACTAGACACCCATTCATGCAAGAGTGTTAGATTATCTACTGGAGGCTGAGGGGAAAGGCCCAAAAACCAAAGCAGAGCTTTCACCTGTGCAGCTTAATTCGGAACAGAAGCACCATCACACCAGGCTTACAAATAAATTAATAATTTCCTACAAACATGTCAATAAAAGTCTTTTAACTTCATTATAACCCATCTCTCCTCATCTTTCTTTTCAAGAATGATAGAAAAACACAGAAGCTGCCTGTTAAAAAGTCTAAATTTGCTATACCATTAATGCTCATCTCTAGTCTAGAGAAAAAAAAAATGCTTAGGAAAAAAATACTTTGCCATTTTCCTATTAAAACAGCTGCTTCAATTTCAACTCCAGTAGGCACACCAAAATGATGAACAGGCACAGATACATATTCATTTCTTAGTCTGTACAGAAAGCTCCAAACCGACTTGCTGTTTCACATACACCTCGTACAGCTCTCTTCCTTTAGACCAGGGGTAGCTCACGTTTTTGTTCCGTCCCTCGGCACCATCCATCTTCTGCACTGCAACTATTAACATACCGCACTCTTTTTACTTTACCCTCACAAACAGTAGGTAGCACAAAATATTCCTGCCCTCAAAAAAACAGTGCCACTGAACTCCCCAACCATACATCATTCCCCATTTTATTCTACCACCCAGGCTAATTCTCAGGACTTAAATACCTGCAGGTTTGTCTGTCGGAGTTTCTTCATTTCCAGGAAGAATTAAAAAAAAAAGTTTAAGTTATCATTCATTTATTATACCTTGTCCTTGAGGTAGGCCCTGCTTTGAGCAGGGAACTGAACCAAATGATTCCTTCTGACCTCAAGTATTCTATGATTTGATTATTATTTCTGTGATACATTATCCACTGTAGCTTGGGCAAATATGATTAATAAATTACTATTTTCTTATACTTCTTAGACAACACTCGACATATACACTTATGAATGTCTTCATTTATATCCACAGAAAATATACTTTGTATTTTCTGGGTCAACGTTCAGAGATGCTCAGCTCTGACCTCAAAATAATCGAAGTTATGGACCCATGAAATTAATTCCTCTTCCACAGTTGGGAATTACAAATGGGGTTCATAGTTGAGAAACTCCCTGCTAAAAGCATGCGACCTTTATCCTCCACCACTTGGCCTAAAGAAATATTTTGTATTTTCTGACAGTGGAGTGAACTCTGGAACTTGCAACTTCCTTTCTTTTAATCATCTGTCATCAATGATCCATTTTTAAAATCTGTGCCCGGGCTGCAGCTCTCTAGGATTTTTACGTGATCCATTCTTCACTACAGCACGTATCTCCTTTACTTCAGCTACAACAAGGTCCAGGACCGCTGACAACTCTTAGCATCCAAACTGCAGAGTACTAGCTCATCCACTGAATGGTCTAGGTTGAGAGAAAGAATGCTGGCTCTCTACAGCTTTGGGAAATCAAGAGAAAAAATAGTGTTGTGTTTTTTTTGTTTGTTCTGTTTGTTTTTTTTTTTTTTAAATCATAATCTCCCAGTTGAGGCATTCCACGGTGATTTATCCCAAGGAGGACACAAATAAAACACAAAATGTTGCACTAAATAACCATACGTAAATCGAAGACAGAATTCCTCATTCAAGTTCACATTGAACTTGCATGACTGTTCATGCAAAGAAAGAACAGAATAGATAAGTTATGGAAATATCTCTTTTGATATGCTGTCCTTAAAGACGGCTTATGTTCTATAATTCCATTATAATGGTTTATCTTTATGGAATACACACATTGTTAAGAATAATTGATTCCTTTTCTTACCGTAAGTGAAGAGAAACTTACTGTATTGAAGAATATTTTTCTTACAAGCTTGCTAAACACTGATAATAAAGATTGCTTCTCCGCGCATTCAGTATTATTTTACATTTGAAAGGTTATATCCAAAGAAATATGTGTTCAAACTTCTATGCATATTCTTGTGCATCACACAAATGTCTTATCACGTACTTCCAATCTGATTATTTGAGGGGGAAAAAAGTAGCATTCACCTTTTTGATTAACACGTCAAAGGAGGAATTGTTTAATGCCTGTAGCTAGGGTTTCTGATCTCCTTGACTGAGTTTTCTAAGTGTACACATGCAGAGTGCTGGCCCTTGAGCAAAGCAAAACCAAAACATGCAGAACTATGTCTTGCTAAAATTCTGAAACTGCCTTTTTCTCCACTCAACAAAACACCTCCTTCCAAGAGTCCACAATAGACACGAGCCTTTTGGTTTTCTTTTTCAGCTCCTTGTTAAACACTCAGGGTGTTCTCTGAAGTCTGCACTTTGCTTTTTTCTGTATTTAAACACTGTTCAAAAGCTCCTTGTTAACTTTGTACCAAAGGAGTCTTTATTACCCTATTATTTGAAGGAATGGAACAATTACATCCATCAACTTTAAAGTATTTTTCAGCACTTAGAATGATAATAAAAAAAAACTTTTTCACTTTTGGCTGATTCATTATTCAATGGTGGTGTCAATCAAGTAAAGCATGATGACCAGCATAGGAAACCAGGTTTCCATCTGGTGGGTAACTGGGACTTGGAAATTGTTCTGATTAAAATGGATGGAAATGAATATGAGGAGAAAAAAAACAGCATTTTGGTTTTTTGATTCATTCAAGTATCTTTTTGATATAAGTAGAAGGGTTTTATACAGGAAAAAAAAAAAGCTTTGCACTAAACATACTAAACATTTCTCTGAAACAGACAATGCTCTGTTTCAAAAATGTCTTAACAGTGCACTGCAAAATATTTGTCCTTAAGAAAAATTTCACCAAAACAGCTTCCTGTTGAAATTCTGAATTTAGATTAATCAGCGTTTTTCATCGGAACACTTCGTTCCCCCAGAAGAAAGTAGCCAAGCAGCTTTATTCACTGTATGTTGCATTATGCAGTCCAAAAAAACACCCCTGGATGCCTCTCCTTACTTCCAGACATGCTGTTCCAGCAATATCTCATTTTTTCTTTCCTGTCTTACATCTGCAGACTTGAGACTGCATATCCATCCTGCTCCCTCCTCATAACCAGCAACTTCAAAAATAAAACACTAATCAGGTATCTCTGAAAATGTGACAGCATAGAAACAAGCTCCTATAACTATTTTACAGGAATATAGAAGAAAAGTAGTCTGTGTCTGTAAATTTCCCAATTTCTGTTGTACCAAGGTGATTTACAAGGATGCCATTGAAAATGAAATTCAGCCTTCGATACAAATTCTGGGACAAGAAGAAAGAGAAATAATACCATGAAGTTTGAGACTACAACATGTTCATGGAACTGCTCTGGGAGGAGTTATATGTGCACCTGTCCCACTGCATCATGCAAAGAAACCAACTCCAGTTTTAATAAGAAGTTAAAAGAATTAAAAATAAAATCACAGAATCACTCTTTTTCTGTCTTTAAATCACCTCCTAAAATTTCAATTCACTATTAGACTGGGTTCTTGAACTGGTATTTTTTGCACTGACCAGCTTAAATTCAAGCCCATTAAACCTTCTGATGCTCAAAGATACATTTATTCCCCCACCTTGCAACTGTGACTTACATTGCTAACAAACTGCATTTTTATTACAGCAAGAGAATATAACTCTGACTGGGTAGAGGAGAAGGGCAGTAGTAACAAATCCCTAAAATACTGCTGTGACAGTTCAGACTCTCATCACAGAGAGGAAAGTGGCGGATTAGCTGGTTGCTTTCTGACTTTTGCACTGAATTTTCTTACGCATAGTTAGTGATTTTAAGTTTTGCTGGGCAGCAAAGCCTATTCAAGTCCACTGATCTGTTTGTCTGGCTTGCTTCCTTCAGCTTCTCTTGCAGCTCTGGCTCTGAGCCCCGCTGGGGCTGACCCTGGCAGCTTGCTAACATTGTACCACATCTCTCTGCAGAGAGCATAGCAGCATCAGGAACTAATCACAGAATCTCCCCACAGGAGCCTCCTTTCTCAGCACCTTTTCACTTCTGGAATTTCAAATAGGGACAGATAAGGCTTCCACTTTAGGTCCTTGGCTACCACATATGTAGATGATCTCAAATCGCAACGTCAGTAGTTGGAAATCTATAGATCTTGAAAAATTAAGAGGAATTAACAAACTTACATATATGTTACTTATACAATACACTTATTTCAGTATCTCAATATGAAAACAGAAAGACAGAAACATAAAACAGGCAGCATCCACTTTAACTGAGAAAGAAAAACTGCAATGCCCATAATTAATTAACACATAAATACATGGTGTAATTACTGCACATCATGCATAATTTTACTGTGGAACCCAGAATGTTTTCAATACCAAAAAACAGCTGGATTCAAAGTGTCAACTCGCAGAAGAGAAGTCCTCTGGGAATATTATTGTGATGCAGATGCAACCTTTAACTAAAATAACAATAACAAAAGACAAATAAGAGCTACTAATAAAAATATAAAATAACACACATTCATGTATTATTCATACTTTTATGCTATATCACATCTCTCTACCTAAAACATCTAAGAATATATAACATATCTACCTATATATGAATGTATTTATATGTATAGATATGTACATTTATGCAATTTTTCCTTGTTATCTACTACTGAGCATGGCCATCCAGGAAAACAGCATCTCCTACATTTTGGTTATTGCTACATTATTCAAAAACTATTTCACAGTTTCTCATTTTTGGTCTAAATTATTAAATTGAATACATGTCTATACATATTTATTTACGACTACTTATGCTGAGAAGGTAATGAGAGAGTTCCTACTGCCTGAGCATATCACATGCCTCTTGGCCAGTTTGGACTTGGACAACCTCTTCTCCACTGGAAGGATGCTAACAACCGTCAGCGTAATTGGAGACTTCTAAAAAGCTTTGATGTGGGGAATTTGAGTCCCGGAAGGAATTCAAAGCAGATTTCAGTCACAAAATAACACTGGGAAGGCAGCTAAGCTGGAATTGACAGTTATCTTTCATTATTGATGGAATTATTTTCAGTGCTGTTACATTTTATATAACTTTTTCCAACTTTCAAATATTCAACAATTAGCCATATGACTGCTCTTATAAATGGATCATACCACTAAATCACCAAACATTAAATTTCTGGTAGTTCTCTCTTTTTTACAAAAAAAAAAAAAAAAAAAAAAATTAATCTCCCTTCTTTGTAAGCAAATAAATAACTATTTTGTTAAATGTTAAGGGGTTTATTCAGTAAGAAGGTCAACATTTATATCAAATCATCTACAAAGTCACTAGCAAAAAGCTCATGAAGAAGGTTAACCTAAACAGACTGAAGCTCTATATTATACAGCAGGGCCCTACAAAACCAGCTGATTATCACAAATAAAGCTTCTTAGGATGCTGAAGCACTTCAAACATGCCATTCTGGCTATCATCTGTGGAAACAATTTAAATCAGCATGACATAAAGAAGTTAATTTTATTAGCCTAGAAGTTGCTTATTTTCCATATACGTATGTATATGTCTATCTGTACGTGGGCAGATGGGTATAAGCAAGGATACAGCAACCTCCTCACTAGTGGGCTGCTGGGAAGCCTTTCAGGAATCACGTACATGTGCTTTACTGGTCAAATGTCCCCTGACTGCTTTTGCAACCAAGGTACAGTTGTAGCCAGACTTATGGCACCCAAGGCCATACACATCTCATGTTGGTACTCTGGCAGCAGTAAGGTTTAGAGATAAACATTTAATGAAATTAATGAAATTATATTTTCTTGTTCAGTGTTTTTCCCTCTGAAGAGAAACCCGTAATGCCACTAAGTGCATGCCACAGACATACCACTCTGTTACTTACAGCTGCTTCTTGTGCTTGTATGTCTAACAGGCTTGGGCCATTTCTCTCCTATCTTACCTCACAGCAGTCTCACTGAACACAATGTAACAGCTTATCTGTAGCGTAAGCTGTTAATAAGCATGAGAAACATATCAGAAACTGATCCAGCATCCTTTTGATTTGAAATTGCTAATTACACTTTAATGAGGCTCAGAGCAATTTTCCTCACAGGCCAAGATGAGTCAATAGCGGGCTTGCCGTTACAATACAAGGGCTTCACAGTGACACTTCTACCTGCAATTACATGGACAATTTCCATGTTACAGAATTCAGTTTCTTTCTCTGTATTTCACAGACCTACAGGGTCAAAACCTGTTTAAAAACTGGTATAAATACATTACTACATTAAAAAAAAAAAAAAGTGAATGAACCTTAAAACAGCGCAGGCGTTGACAGGCTACAGTCAGAAAGCAGCTTGTACTAACCACTGGAAACTGTTTTGAGGTGGAAAGGCATCTTCCCCTGCCATAACTGCAATTCCTGTAACAGCTCACGTCTTACTTTGTTGCACCATACCTAGGCGAAGCGAAAAGTTCCAAGAAGCCCTTGCCAAAACTAGAAACGAAATAATCATGAAGTTGGAAGTAAGTTCAACACATCTCAGTAAACTTACAATGTGTGTCACATCACGGTCCTTGACTGATCGTGAGAGAAGCAGCTAGTTAGAAACTTCCTTTGGAAAACGCTTTCTGGCAATGCTTTACACTAACGAGAATAAGGTTAAAGGAACAAAACTGAAAATACAAAAAGCCGGGATTTCAGAAGATCAACATACAAGGGTGAGCACGAATCTTTGCAACACAAAAACCATACACAGGAGTCAAAGGCTGCTGCTCATTAGCACCTCCTGCTTTGTGAGAGCAAAGTGCACTGGCTCCTGCTGCAATTAAGACAGCCAGGGGCTGGGGTCTGCAGGTGACTCCTTCACATGCAGACCAAAGAGGAGCCATTTGATTCAGTTCAGAGGCTGAAGGAGATCACGTCCTTTCCCTCGCTGAGCAAATGAACTTGAACAAACCTTAAACTGATCTAAGAATGGCCTTTAATGTTTTCCAGACTAGCTGCTGCAGGTTAGTTACTTCTTTATCCAAGTCAATAAAATGTAGTGCAAAAATCCAGCCCCAGCCCCAGATGACTCAGGTTTGAGCTGAACAAGTTACCACAGGGGAAGTTTCCAATATATGCTGTTTTATGAAGTTCCAACATGTCAAAAATATCACAAATTGCATACATATCCCTCAGCAACAGAGCATCCTTCAGGAAGAATATCTGAAGTAGATGAGATGCTAAAACATCCTGGCTTAAAGTATGATACGATTCTATGTCCAAAGCATCAAATTATTAAAATACTAAAGAGAATTGAGAGGATTTGTACAAATACAAACGTGTGAATATGAGGTAACAGATTTTGTATTGTTCAATACAATGCCTTATGTTTTTTGTAAATCTCTCCACTCACCTCCTTTCTAGGAGGTGAAACTGTATGCTGCTCGGCACAGACCCAGGCAGTAAGCAATGCACCGCCTGGTGCCAGTGGATCTTTCTGCCTCCTCTGATGTGTGGTAACACACAAGATGGCAGCTACTGGCAGAGAGATTTGTGCTGTGGTGCAGCCCCGTCAGGCAGCTCAGCACCCCTCGTCCGCTCGCCCACCCTGCCAGGTGGGATGGGGAGAGAAAGGGAGAGGCAGAAGTGCGAGAGCTCAGGGCTGGGGCAAGGACAGCTCGGTGGGGATGGCAGAAGCTGCGCGAAACAGAGCCCGACCGGGCCCCACTGGCTGCTTCCCACCGGCAGGCAGGTGCCAGCTGCTACGGGCCAGCAGGGCTCCTCACACGGGGCGGCTTCTCGGGGAGACAAACGGCATCGCTCCCAACGTCCCCCTTCCTCCTCCTCAGCCCCGGCTGTCATTGCTGAGCGTGAGGCCGGGCGGTGTGGGACATCCCCTTGGGCAGCCTGGGCCAGGTGTCCTGGCTGAGTCCCCTCCAGCTCCTGGGGCACCCCCAGCCCCTCGCTGGCAGGGCAGCGCGAGGAGCTGGGAAGGCCTCGCCCCTGGGCCAGCGCTGCTCTGCAACAGCTGAACATCCACGTGCTGTCACCACTATTTTCTTCAAAAGTCCAAAATAGCATTGTGTGAGCCTCCATTGAAGAAAGTTAACTCTGTCACAAACAAAACCATGAGACGGTGCTGTTCTATTCAAAAAGATAGCAGTATTTTATTACCCAGCTCTTTTCCATCCATCAGAGCCAACGCACACCAACTCCCTCACCAGTGGCTAGGTTAACCTAACGAACCATTTTCTGAGAGCTCCTGTGATGATGAAGTCTGAGCCCCATCAAGCACAATATGATCTGCAGCGGGAGCTTCAGAAGGCACAGACAAACACTAAAGCCCAGTGGGTGCTCATCAGTTACAGAACGGTTTTATAGGAAGGCTCCCCTAGTCTTTCTACCCTCTTTGTAAAGAGTAAGAGAGAAAGAAAACCACGCTACAATGTAACAGCACATCACTCTTATTGTACATTTGTTGTAAACTGTCATGTTTATTATATCATTTTTTTCTATAAAAATACAGTAATGAAGTAAGCCCTGATTCCATTGAATCCAGCCTTTCGCTACTTAGGTTGCTTTTTATGATCCCAAACTGTTGAACTTGCAAGGTCAGCATGTTATATTTTTCACACTAACCAGATTTCATTTACCCTTTTACTTACATTAACCTTAACGAAAAACACCAGCATTTAATCCGAGGTTGTTCTCTATGATTGGGTGTTCTGAGTCACTCTCAGTATGCAAAAAATGCATGTCTAAAACAGTCTCCTTGCTGGCTCACTGACAGCTTGGTGAAGACCAAGCATCAAGCATTAATTACACTGCATGAAAAGCCTACTGTAATTAGCTGCCTTTGCTCTTCTGGTTTTAACTTTGCTGGAGATGGGGGGGAAGCAGCCAAAATGTTCGTTCCTAGTAGCATTTTTCTTCCTAGCAACATAGAAGTGATTTCTGTCTTTCTACAAAGCTGACCACTGAGTTGAAAATTAGAAGATGCAAAGCTGGATGGTGGACAAGTGAAACCTGACATTACCTTCTTGTTAAAAAGACACAGGGAAAAAGCAGAGGAAGACTCTAACTTAAAAATAACAAGCTGCTAGTCTATACCTGAGTGACATACCTTGGTATGATAAAGATGGAAGGAATACTGTTTACAAATAGAATTAGATGAAAAATGCAGTGAGGGATAATACAACTAACTAAATCTGAAGAAGGTATTAGGAAAATAATAATGAAATAAAAAAAAAAATTCGCTCTTTAGAGTCAAAAGAGTAAGCTATAGGCAGGGAGAGTAATTGCATCAATTCGTTATTGTCTGGTTTTGACCAGAAAATTGCATGCATATCGACAGTCAAATACAAGGCTCTAACTTCTCTGTCACGGTGTCTATAGAAGATTTACTTGTCACACTGACAAATGATTTTTGGCCTACAAACACCTTCCTAACATTTTTGTGTTCCACTGCTATTTCCTAACATACTCCTCTTCAGCAAAAACTCTGAGCTTTATTATTCTTATATCAATGTCTAACTACAGCCTATTTAATTTCCATCATCTTACTACATTAATCAGAGCACTTCAGTTGGAACAGGTAGTAATACACTTTGTGATAGATTTACACACATCAAAACCACCGTCTGCTACTTGGTTGTTACTGTCTAAGTCACCTGGCAATTATGCACAGCCCACACGATTGCACTAATGCTTGATTCACATTCTTTTATTCCTGGAGACATGCTATGGGAGGTGCTGTGTTTGGGTGTCGTTGATAAAGATACCTTACCATGGAAAACCACAAATGTTATTTTATACCTTTTTTTCTTGGCATTACTCAGCTACAGAAAATGAAGACAAGCACCATTTTTTTCTCTATATGTACAAATATAACAAACAGTTATTCACAATATGTTACCCCTCTTAAATGGGTTTGACCTATGGAACATGGAAGAGAATCCTCTTCCCTATGACATCAAATTCTCATTTTGTCTATCTTCCATGATGAACAGACATGCAACGTGATTAACTTCACTGCAGAATCCTTAAATCAAGTAGCACTGTCACTTACACACATTACCTCTTACAGATAACTCATTTAAGCATTTTTCATCCGTGATCAATATGGATCTCGTGTGTTTGCTTTTTCGTTCAAGTACTGATTTCAGCTTCAAATGGTCCACTAGTCACTATATCCATTTTCAAAAGCTCCCAGTACATCATGAAACTTTGCTTTTCCATAAGATTCTGAGTGAGTCCAAGGAGAAGACTTGGACTTTTTCTTTCCTTTTTTTTTTTTCTTTTTCTTTTTTTTCTTTGTCTTTTAGGTAAGACATTTGTTTCTCATCTGTTGGGATGTTTCCCTGAACGCCTTGTCTCTGCGAAGATCCTCTCCTGTTTGAACACTCTTGGTGGTCAGTATAAAATTTTCAGTAAGTAATTGTAAGGAGTAGTAAATCCAATTTTTCATTTTTATTTTTTAAAGAAAGTAGATAGAGATAATTATCTGTGGACCATGTCACCCAAATTTTAATTCACAGTATGATATGCATTCAATCTTCTCTTTGTTAACTATCAATATATTCAAATTCTTTAATTGAAAATACAAACTATCTTGTTTCAGAAGCCAGAATTCAGAGGTCACTTTGTTGTCTGCCAATTACTGTGACCTGCTGGATTCCAGACAATTAATACCCAAGATGAAAGATTCTGGCCAGCCAAGTAATTGTCTAACAGCCAAATGTTTATCAAAAGACAAAAGACTAATTAAATACACAAAGTCAAAGTGCTTCAATTACAACAGAGCTATAACCACATTCCTTGATACGTGCTGTATGTTCACCTGTCACCATTTTTCATTTTTTTTATCTGATTACAAGCTTTAGGTCGTCTTTGTGAAATCAAACTCCTCCAAGCAAAAGGAAAAATGATGGAAACAGCATCAGAATATCCAGGCATTTGATTGTACAGGTGCCCAGGACAGGAAGCAGAATAAAAAAGAATGAAAATGAGCTAAACTACATGGAAATCAATTCCAGAGCAAAGTATATTGATATATGAGCCTTATATATCACAATAAGAAAGCATATATGACATCCCACAATCTTATCAGTGTAAATCAGAGTACTTCACTCTGATTTTTCACCTAAAATGCCATTCTATAAACTGGTATTTCATGTAATTGCTTTTATAACAGAACAACTTGTACCTAAAGAGAATACTCTGTCACAGTGGTCCTTAAAAAATATTCACTAATTTTGACACATTGCATTAAAAATATTACTACTTCCACAAAAATTCAAAGTACATTTTGTATTTCAAATCACCCATTTCTTCTCCCTCACATTAAAGTATTTTCTCTCTCATAACCTTGTTATTATAATCATTGGCCAATTTGATTCATTATTCAGCCTAAACCTTCTGACCTACAACAGCAACAAGAATAGGAACAAAACTATAGATAAAATTAAGTTCTTGACCAAAGATAGAGATGCATACTTTAGTATAAAGCTGCTGCTGCTGCACTTAGGTGTCCTTAATCATGAGATTTCAAGTTATAATTCCTAAATTATTCTCCAGCCACTTTGTGTATAATACTTTAAATTATATATGCATACATTGCTACCTCCAAGCTAACTCAAACTGCAATCACAGAATGGCTCGGGTTGGAATGGACCTCAAACATCACCTAGTTCCAACCTCCCTGCCATAAGCGAGGATGCCACCCACCAGACCAGGTTGCTCAGGGCCCCATCCAACCTGGCCTTGAACACCTCCAGGGATGAAGCATCCACAGCATCCACAACTTGTGCCAGTGCCTCACCACACTCTGAGTGAAGAATTTCCTCCTAAACTCTTATCTAAATCTCCACTCTTTTAGTTTAAAACCATTTAAAGGTTTTTTAGTTTAAAACCCCTTGTCCTGTCATTAAATTATTAATTATTAATAATTACTGTTAACATGCAACATCTTGACCAAATTATTCTTCCAGTCACACCAATGAGAAAAGAACAGAAGTCCAAGCCTGAATTCTGTAAACTGCAAGAACAATTTGGTTACACTTGTATCTGTGATAGAAATAAAGTTCTAGTGGCAAACTATTCGTTACTGTTTTGCAGGAATAGGTTGTTGGATGACTGAATAAAATAGATTTAAAAACAACAAAAACCAAACCAAAACAGAAATGCACTTGTAAGAAGAGCTCACAGAAATTACTGACATTGGATAAGAGTGGAATTAAGAGAACTTTGGTCAAACCCTAGTGATTGCTACTGCCAGATGCAGCCAAAAAATCAGAAATGTTACCAGCTGAATATAATTCTGTACCGGTAGGCCTAGATTCAAAGGCCCATTACTCTTACCATACAGTGTTAGTATGTCTAGAACCCTTGAATCACAAACTGGAAATAATAAACATAAGGACGTGAAGGAAAGTCATGGCAGATGAACCTGAGATGCGTGTAGATTCCACAGATTCATTCATCAGCATCTTTCCCATCTCTTCAGCAAATCCCAAAGTACATCTTAATGGTAGATTAACTGAGGTTAATAGTTAACTAATCTGTTAACTAATTTTAGTTAACTAAGACTGATAGTTTGGGGCTCATTGTTTAATTTTATTATGCACCCATTTGTTTAGCCATTAGGGAGTTCATGATTTGCACCTTACATTTGAACATTGCAACTCTTCCTTCTAAGTCTCAAAGCAAAATATCAACTTTAGTTCTTGAATGACAAAGTTTAAAACTCTTCAGCAAAGCTCTTATGATAGTTCACGAAGTGATACATTTATTTACGCTAAAATGTGTAGAAAGGTTGGAGGAAACAGACACCTTCCGGTTAAAAACACGTATCTGCAGTAATTTCTCTCTGCTTCAGAATTAATACTGAAGTTCATTCAAACTTCATTTCTACATACTTTGATCCAACGTGTGGAAATCCTTCAACCATCAAGGCAGTACGAACTTTCAGATCAGGAAGTTTTCATATATGCTGCCAAAGAACTCTATTACAGAAATAACTATTTTTGTTTACAGGCAAGCTTTGTCTGATATGCATCTGTAAAGTTATTGAGACATCTTACAAAGAAGTTAGCAGCAGAAAGTAATACTTGCTGAAAAAAATAAAAAAAAATTGTCATTTACTCCAGTCCTTTGAAGAGCTGCCACAACAAAGGCTAGATCCGTATTTCGGTTATGTCTGAAATATTTTAGGTCAATAAGGTTCAGGATCTAGGCCACAGTTGTTTGTGGTTTTGTTTTGTGTTTTATTCTTCCTGAAATATTCAATAGAGGAAGGATGCTGGAGAAATTACAACTAAATTGGGCTTATTCTTAGTACTCACATGCCTGCCTCCCTATTCATATATATTCATATATTTAGCCAAGGGGTGGAGGGAAACTATTAAACAAAAGTGTTTTGTTGTTGTTGTTTTTCTTTATAGCTATATTAATGTTTAATTAAAAGAATGAATCTTAATCTTCTTTTCCACTTACAATAACGCAAGTAAAAAGAAGTGTGGAAGCAGTGTCACTTGGACATCTATTTCGGAGCAGACTTGACCAGCAAGTCAGAAATACTCACAGCAGAGGCCTTCTATGGACTTCTGCTCCCAGACAGGTACAACCTGCATGTTCAAAGATGTGCTGAGAGAAGGACGAGTACACCGTGCCATTACTAACTGCTCCTTCCTGGCAGGTTTTGTGCTGTAACAGAGATCTCTGCTGGAAAGGGGAACACCAAAGGGGAAAAGAGAAGAAGTCCGGGGAAATGAGAGAATGGGCAGACTGGCTTAGGGAGAGAAAAGGCTACCATCACTTAGGCAAAGGAAGACTATTGCCGAGAACGCAACTTAGTAATCACATTTAGATTCAGAAATGAAAGAAAAGAAAAAATAACACCAAAATATAAGAGGAGGCTCTGCCAAATTATCTGATTAGCTCTAATGTAAAGACATTGTAAGCAGTTGTTAATTCCTCCCAGTCAGACCTTCACGCCTAATAAAAAAGTCCTTGGCATAATTAGGACAGACAATAATTCAAACTTTCCCAGAGTGCCTATAAATAGCTACTTACCAGAATATAGAGTAGACTATATTTATTTTATTCATATCTGTTAATTACTGCATAGAACTTAAGCTAATGAGTTGGGAGTATCGTCCTGACACTGTAATTGACTCAAGTATTTGCACGCAATATTCCAGGCATTTATGTTTGTCTGTCTGCATAGGCTCTAGCTGTTAAAAACACCACTGAAATTATTTACTCTCTTATTCATGAAACATTTTAATTACCATCCTAGATATCAGTTAATACCTTCTGCTTTGCCTTTTTTCCATTACTGCTGGCAACAATGAAGCCTGTTTAATTCCATTTTATTCTTTTCCGTGTTTTCTCACCAAGGAATCCTGCTTCTGTTAGTCACGACACATAATGTGAAATAAAATTACACACAAATGACTATTGTTATTTTCTAACGAAATACTATACTTTCTCTTTTTTCACTACAGTGGGTCTTCAACGTGATAAATGCTCTAGATTCCCAGTCAGCAGTGCACTTTTAGATTTCCAGCAGTCTGTGTTGGAAAGGACTTCCAGGGATGGTTTTACTACTGGAAGAAAACAAACAACAATCTGCCACTTGCATCTGAAGCAGATGTGGTGACTTACGCAGCGTCACCCTGAACCAGTGCCACAGAAGATTTGGCTCACTCATCTCAGGCAGCGATCCACAGCTTGCAGTATGATGCTCACAGAGCATCCTCAGCAGCACCCATCTCCACATAGTTGGGAACCAGGCCTCCCAGTTCTGGCAAACATTGATTTATACAGCTATAAAAATGCAGATGGTATTCAAGTGACTCTTTTAGGTCTAAAAAACATCTTTAGTTCCAACTTATTTTTTTTTTACACCTCATACAAAAACACATTCTTGCCAATTATTGCTATGAAAAAGCAAAATGACACTTTCACAGTCTGAGATATTAGGGAAGAACTTAATAGAGGGAAGAGCCTCAGAAAGAAAAACATTAATCGGTCACTCAATTTTCAGGCCTGATTTTTTAAAAATTAACATTTAACTGAAAACAAATGCTAAATGGTCAAACAAAGACAAACGTAAAAGAATTAAATCCTTTTTTTTTTTTCCTTTACTTGCTTCTGAAGTTTAGTTTCTTTTAAAAGTGAGATGCATACAACTGAATTCCATAGAACTGGTTTGGTTTTAACACTATCATACAGAGCCAGGAAAAAGGAAAGATTTTGGAAAATGCCATTAGAGAAGCAGACAACTTCAGTATCTGTTTTATTGCTCCTATTTCACAATACAGACAAAATACGAAGGCGTAATTTCAATACTCCAATTTCGGTTTACCTTCATTCTTTCCAAGCTCAACTTCATGGCTCATCATTTCAGTAATATACATTTTCTTTCGTCTAATCTTGATAATTCTACTGTTTCTGGATGTCAGTGATCCGTCATTCCTACGTGGCTCCCAGTAGTTAAAGCATATGGCTTCTTGAAGATGTTTCAAATACGTGTCCTGGTTGGGAGGCTCATTAAACTATGATTCTATCCCTTCTTCCAGTTGTAAAGGTCAGTATCCAGACTTAATCTCCACTGAAACAAAATTAACCTTTTGCATTCAAAGAGAATAGACGCGCTACGACCGCTGAACTGTAATACTGCCAGCACTACAGCACGTAACTCTGCTTATGCTAGAGAAAAATGAGGGTGGAAGACAAGGACAAACTGACAGAACTTCTGTATATGACGCCAGCCATATTACATATGACTAGGAATATGACCTCATCCTGTGATTAGTTGGATACATTTTACTGACAACAAAAGAGGAATATCTAATCCCCAGTAACAACAGCTATTTGATGATTTCTCTTTTAAAACCATTGGATGCTTACTGACTTGAAATTACACCAGTTGGTTGTTGTTGTTTTATCTTCTAGTAAAATTGTGTTACTGTTTTCTGCTTTTTTATTATTAGTTTTGTGGGATTGCAACAAGCGGGAAGTACAAAACGGTGGCTACCATTCACGTATAGTCTAACTGGAATGGATAATGGAAGTCTCCTTCTCTCCCTAGTGCACACAGAAGACAGCCGTAATTGCAGCCCCAGTGCACGTGAACTCCTCAGCCATTCAAATTCTCGCAGCCTGCTCTACTCACAGTTAGCACAAAGTGAGATAATTTCCTTCCCTACGTTATGCTTCATAGGGAAACTGGATTATAATATGCTCAGAAGGTCTAGATAAAAGACAGATGATTAAGAATTACACAGATAAAATATGTAAAACCTCTGTGATGTAAAATATCTGTAAGGCAAAGTCCTCTTTACACAAGGCAATGCTTGCGGGACAAGAGTCATGCAGGTGTCCCAGCTCTCCCTCCGCACAAGAGACAACGCTACACCCTGCAGCCAAGCTCTCGCTATGGTGTTTCCTCGTGTGCCAGTAATTGGCTGTCTGCAATGAGCTGGAAGGAAGAAGTGGCACAGCTGGATTTTCTTCCCTTCTCACGTCTGCATATGAGAGGCTCAGTAAGAAACTGCACTGTGTAAGAAGACAAGGATAATGCACAGACAGTGAGATGAGCTCCTAATTGCAGAAACGCTAGGGAATATTTCCAATTAATAACCTTAAAAGAGCCCTGCAGTCAGTCCCTCAGCTCTCTCGCTGCAAGAATCAGTACTAGGAGCACTGAACCAGCTACAGGATCTAAAAGGTGCTTGGAGGATCTCCTCATTCTACATCTGAGATGCTCTGTCGGTAGCAAGGCTCTACTCTTCTACTTTAAGAGTAAAAAGAAGTAACACTTCTCCAGCACTCAAATCACTCACTCCTGCATTGCACTCCAAGATAAATTCGTGCTCTAAGTGCCACAGCACACGGAGCTTTGAGTTCCTATTTACATTAGCTTCCCAGTTCAGTTTCACAGTGCGTTTCTCCAGGGGCTGTAACCAGTACACGTCCTTTTGTAACGTTAAGAAACCACGACACAAATCATGAGCAGAGGATGAAAAGTTGCACGTCTTTTACAAATCCTTACTGGAACCTGAGAGCAGATACTGGGATATCAGTAACTTCCTTTGCAGCCTTAAATAAGCGTGTCCTGATCCCCATGGCTTCCTTAGCTATTTAATACAGCCAAGCATTCACCTGATAATCCACTGAGGTGCTCCCTTCACAGAGGCTGCACCAGCAGAGAGCCAGGCATCCACGCTATGCACCGATCTCCATGGAAACAAGGCTGTATATTTGGCAACTAAAACCTGGTGAATTAAGGGTAATTTCCTTTCCTCTTTTACTCTCATGCACGTTAAACAGCATAAAAAGGAAATAAGGAGAAATATAATAAACAGCTCATGATATTTTTAGGATGGAAATTATACGTACCACTAAAGATATTATTTAGTGGTAAACAATTCCCACTAAAAGGCAGTGGTTTTCAGAATTATTTATTTCAATGAATTCATTCTGACAGGAACCACACCTGTCACATAAACACTCGCTGGTGTATTACTAGTTTATTAAGTAGGCATTTGCAATGCATTGTGAACAGCCACCTCTGCTGTAACAACCCCCCTCTAGAAAATTCACTATACACTACACTGTTTGCTTAGGGTGGCCAAAAAGAAAAGAAAATCCCTTTCCTCCCAAAGGTTCTTTGCCATACCTCTGCAAATTCATCTGTGGCCACCTCACAAGATTATTTTCTTATCAGACCATCTGGCGTCTTTTCCTCTTATGATGACTCTAAGCTATGTGTGAGACAGTTTGTCAATTAAGCTCGCAAAGGCAAGCAAAAGTGCTTTTTTGATGCCTTTCTCTGTATTTTGCTGTTAGGATTGTTGAGCAATAGGTGACCTGACTGTGTCTCTGCAGCTTTTTATATTCTGATTGGCACACACAACTCAAATTCAGACATAACAAGAAAGCACTATCAATCTAGACTGTACATAAACCTGTTCAAAACTGCAGAGAAATTAATATTAATAACAGTGAAGATGACTGAGATTCATCTGTATCTTTTTGGAGCTCAAATTTATCATGACGAAATTCTGCATCTGGGCTCAGGATGCAGTTGGACATGATGGTTTTTCTTGCCTTAAGATCTATGCATTTGTTCCAGACTTCAAACATTGAGAAACTCAAAACTTTCCGATGAATTTTTCACATCACATCCAGTTCCCCTCCACGCACTGCATGAACAACTGTGAAGGAATCCTACAAAAAGCTGGAGTTGTGTCCATGGGACAACAACACAAAGAAATATACCCTCTGGATGATTATACGCAAAGAGACAGAGGCCAAAGAAAGACTAAGAGCAGCAATTTGCAAAATGAATAAACATAAAAAGGAGTTATGCCACGCGTGCTTTCTGTTCCACAACTCCTGAGAATAATTAATCTCGAAACCCTGATGGGTAGATCAGTGCTATGTCTTTAGACACTAAACTGAGTATTGTACTGGGAACTTGAAGGAACTAAATGAACAAGCAAGAAATGAGAGCAAGACAAAAAAAATAGCTCTTTTGTATTAGTTGTACATTCTTAACAATCTTAGGTTTAATTCATAGCCCCACAAGCTGCTAAAATGAAAAGAGATTTCAAACAAAACAGTTTTAAAAGATAAGCAGGCTCAATGGCTTTGGAGAAAGGGAGGGAGCAATCCAAAAACAAACAAACAAATATTAAATACCTCTTATCAGCCTCCTGCTCCCAGGTTTGGTTTTGCCTGGGGGAAATAAAAGGGACATTTAGACATTCTTTCAAGCTTCTTCCTCCTGGGAGCACTGAACAGAGGACTTGGGAAGGGACGGTACCAGCAGGAGCTGCTCCTGAGAGCTTGCTGGCAGAGCCAGTTAGTAACAAAAGCCAGAGACGGGCACCTGCCCAGCTGGCTAATCCCCTCGCTGCCAGCCTGCTGGCAGCAAACATCTCAGGCCACCTGAAGGCTGTTAGCGCTCCTTCTCTCCTGCAGAAGGCACAGACCCAAACACACTGTTCCATCTTCCCAGGGGAATATCACCTCTACGCCGTCCCTCAGTCATAATGGCAAATCCTACATTATAAGAAAGTTGTAACACTCCCACGCCACTTTGCTATGCCGATCAGTATTTGTACGTTTTTCCCCTGCCTCTGAAGTAACATCCACTTGTCTATCCTTGAGCCGAGCTGTTATTTCCTATCTTGCTACTATTGCTTTTTTTTTCAAGCCTCACTTGTTTTTTAGTGGTTTTCAGCTAAATCTTTTTGATTCGTAATTTTTGAGCTGTGATCGAAATACACAAACAGCTTAGATGTTTTGTCTAGGGTTTGCTACCGACTTAAATGGTGTCATCACAGCATCTAGTGTTATTTACTCTCACATTCATTATCTATATTCTCACATGCCTGGTTGCACTGAAGACAGTTTTGAATCCCAAGGAAGATTCCCATGATGAGTTCATACTGACCATTTTTTGGAAAGAGATAATTTTGCACGCCTCGTACCTGATTCCAAATCATCTCATTTAACTTCCAGTATTTTTCCATGGTAAACAAGGAAAAATGAACTGGCTTTGGACCAGCCTTTTTACTTTTTATGTCACATGAAGTGGAAGCTCCTTGCTGAACACTTTCAGCTTCAGTCTCTACTATATGCAAAACAGCTAGCTGAAAACTTCACTGCTTTACTTCCCTGCATCCTTCCTTCTGTTCAAGATTAACTCTGCAATTGCTACTAACTGATACATTTGTTTTTGCACTGTGTTTTGTGTAAGGCAACTTTTCATCCAAAGCCTTCAGGAGCAGTTTGCCTTGTATTCTTTTTCTTCCATGATAACAAAAGAAAGAGGAGTGCTTTCTGAAAAGTATCAGCAGCACGTTATCGGTGCTGTGCTCGGCACTGATGAGATCACACCGAGAGTGGCGCGGACAAGGACAGGCACGTAGGAAAGATTAATCGAAACGGGACTAGGGGCAGAAAGGCCAGCTGAATCATTAGAGAAATGGAAAGCCTGCTTTTCCAAGAGAGGCCTAAAGAGTTTGGCTGGTTTAGATTAGCAAGAATGAAGCCTGAGATGGACTATCTGCTACGTACAGATACTTTTGTAGTAGATTACCACGGACAGGAAAATTAAAGATAAACCAAAGCGTGCACAAAATATACAGGTATAAAATATACACAGAGTGTACTTAGGCAAGACAGAAGAGATTCTCAGTCATCAGAAAAAAAACTTCCCACTAAAAGGAGAGAAAACACATCTGTTTGGCAAGAAATTAAAGAATAATGTGAAAACGATAGCAGCAGGTGACTGGACTCAGTGAAGTTTTTCGTTTCCATTTTCACAAAAATTGTTGCTTGGGTAAATATTTTTTCCTAGAGCAGTCCTTCCACTGAAAATATGACCTTGTGAAATTTCAAAGTATTCATGCCAACAAAATGAAAAATTTAGTTTTAAACATGGCTGAAGCCTAGAATAACAAACTGCCAGAGCGATTCCAATAAACACATCCCAAGCTTCAGTTTTGAAATTCCTAAGACATGTACAATGGCAGAAGCACCTTGTTGCCATTGTCCCAAACACCCCTATGAAGCATGCAGTCCCACACTTCAGAACAAACGTATTAAGGCAGTTTAGTGAAGATTTTCTAAGGTGTAACATGGAAAAGGCAGTATAAGTTAGGCATTCATGACAACTAGCATGAATATGAAAAATCTGGCTTGAGATTGCCCTAAAACATTACAGTGTCTGTTTCAAACACAAAAGTCAATTTTCAACAAAAAGCTTTACGTGCCTTTTTTCTTATCTTGGACAAAAGACCTCAGATTTCAACAAGATGACAATGGTGGTGTTTTTTTTTTCCTAATGAGTGATATTTTGGTAAGAACATTCCTCAGGAACATGACACAAAACCACATGCTGAATCTGAGATGTAAATCTGATACTAAATTAAACCTGAGATGAAGAATTCAATTTCTATGATTTACCACTTCCTGAATTATCCCTTAGTACCAGCAGAATTTATTCTCTTCCTTAATTAGTCAGCTTCATTTTCCTCTTTTATCTTGTCAGAAACAAAATAATTAACGCGTTATTTGCATTTGGGCTTTTCTAATCTGGCATTTCTCTTTGCTCATCTAAAGGCTATTTGTATTCATCATTACTTTTTCTTTCCCAAATACATTTTGGAGTTTTCCACCTTTTCCTACTTTTCAGTGGTTTTATTTACACTAAACCCTACAAGCAAACTAAGCTTCAAAACCATGTTTGTGAATATTCATTCCAATGCAAAATTTTTACTTTAGCTGGGATTATGCCCAAGAGTGACCTTCCTTCCTCAGCATCCTAGCAAACAATTTTTAAGATTTGAACACAGCAAATTTATGCAGAGACTTTGGAATTTTTCCCAAAATAAAAGTCAGTATTTGCATCAAGGCATCTTGTATACCTCCTGGAAACTAAACCAAAACCTGAATCTTTCAAAACAAGATCTTTCAAACTGAACTTCCACCAATACATTTTCAGATGGGAGTTTTGCTAGATATGCACATTTGAGAAGCAGTGCAGAACCACAGTGTATCACTTTAGGATCACAAGCACCTCATCAGGAGAGCCCACAGAACTACAGTAAATAGGCAAGGGGAGTGAGACCCAAGCAGAAACCACTTTTCATATCAGAATAGTATACAGGCCATAGCTACCTGAGGTAGGGATTGCTCATTGGCTTCCAGTATTATTATAAGTCCAGCACAGCTGCTTAAGTTTCTTTCAACATACTTCAGCTTGCTTGCACACACCGTTTCACAAGCAAATTAAATGTGTCTGTACTTTTTACCTGTTCCTTCTGCAGGTCTCTAGAACAGGATACCTCACTAGAGAAGATTCAGGGACACACTGAGCAGGTTCTCAATTGTGATTTCATTTCCTTATACTGTTGGCATTTATCAAGTAAATCAATTGGATATTTATTGCCATGAAAAACTTATTTTCTGTAAAATTCAAAAAATAATCATTAGCATTTGTAAAAAAAAAAAGATCAATTTTTCAACTTTCCCGTGAAATAGCTGTCAATAAAACTGTTTTAATACAGCTAAATGCAATATTAATTTCATTCAAAATATTTCCTATGACAGCAAACCATTATTCCCAGCTATGACATAACACCAGTACCTTATGAGATTTCCTTTAAAACTTGATAATGCCCTGAATCCTTGACTTCCCTCTCGTTTTCAGAGAGGCAGGCATGCCCTCTTGTTTTGAAGGTGGCAACCCTCCACTGCTCAACTTGTTCTGTTATTCAAATCTTACTCTAGTAAGTTAATATTAAAAGGAACAAGAATAAAGTCAGTTCTGGCCTGCCTGTTTTCAAGTGGCACCATTTGAGTAAATATGACAACCTGGACTGCATCTCCATTGTCTGGAGTGAATTTGATGTAGTAGGATTGATATAAGGCCTTGATGGAGCACTATTGCATCTCTGCCTATGGGAAAAACAGGGCAGTAAAAAGCTTGTACAGGAGACTTCACTAGACAACGTTCAGCCATTAATCAAAGATGTTTTATTCATGGGAAAGGTTTTTTCTCCCCCTCCACCTGCCCCAGCACTTCTATACTGCGCATCTGATTCAGCAACTGTCACTTCAGTTGACATGAAATTATAGACAACAAAATTATACCGAAATCTGTGCAACTTTCACAATTTTATTGCCTAGGATTCATTTATATTCAGATTTTCAAAATGTTGCACACACCAATATACATCTGCTTTCATTTTGTAACTCCATGCATTTTGCTAGCATGTTATTATAATACACACCTAAGTCACCAGCTATACAGTAACACTTAGGAGACTAGCAAATACCTAAAGAGCTATTCTCGTTTTATTCTATTCAACTTCGGCAGTAAGACAGAGCATTAGATTTCATCATTTGATTTGGGTGCAATAATGAGTATCCAATTCAAAACTAAAGATAACTCGGCCCTGTTGTTAGATTCACACAACCTAAACCAGAAATGCAGTGAGAAACGCTCCTAACCTGTGACAGCAGGGCAGCTTTATAATCAGAGAAGTACATTTTACATTCTAAATCACACCATGCTCAGTGGCCTATGCATCGTGTCACTCCTTTAACCTAGCAGAACAAACAAAATTACAGTCTCTGACAAATAGTCAAGTTCAGCTAATTTCATCATTTTGACTACCCACAACTGACATGAGACTGTCACGAGTTCACAGCACATGCTAAAAAGAGCTGAAGAAAACCATACTTTAGTCTTCCCTAGCTGGACAAACCCCAAGATGGCTGTATGATTACAGCAGCAGCACCTGAAAGGAACATGTTCTGTTCTTACCATGTCTTCCTTCGGTTATAAATGAACAGGCAGTGAGAAAATACATTTTCATCTTGTCTAGAAGAACCCTGTTTACACAAGTGCACGACTGGGACTGGCTGCACTGGTACGTACTGACTGTTGCAGTACAGATTGCAGTGAAGGACATGTGCAGATTTGTACATTCATGTACTACCTCTGACCTGTGCTCAGCATTCTGCTTACTGTTATCAACCAACTGCAATGGTGCCCCTGGTGTTTCATTCGGACTTTATTTACGATAGAGAAAACAATGTGTAAAATTCCCATTCAGTTTGGTGAGAACATAAAAAGCTTTAGTGCAAACCTACACACTCAGTGTAAAGCCTCAGCTTGAATGATCAGGACTGCTGATCATTTTGCTTTCATTTATTCTACTCATAAATTGAAACCTGCTATGTGGGCATGGCTAAACAGCCACATAATTGTCATGAAGTCATTGTAACGCTGGAAACACAAAGTCATTGTAATGCTGGAAATATAAGAATTAACACAAATTGCCTGATGATATGCTCATGCTCCCAGTGAAAGCTACCACCAGCATTCCTTGCAAGTCCTGTGTCACCCTGTTGTCAGAAACCTGGAGCATCACCGTGTCCTGAAAACCATCAGATTTATTTTAAAGTTTGTTTAAAAAACAAAAACAAAACAGTAGCAACTCTGCACATCCCCCAACCCCTAGCTAAACTGCTTGGGCATGCTTATAGCCACTAAAATAAAAATAAAAAATAAAAAAACCCTGATCTTAACATTAGTTTACCTTCATTGACAAAAGCTCACTTTTCTTCTTCAAAAATTTCATAGATTCGAATCACTCTGCAAATTCCTGTGCTTAAAGAAAGTACGGTATAATGCAGCAAAATCATTCCCTGTTTTCACAGATAAATTTGGGAACACAAATGCTCTTGCTGGTGCCATGAGATACTTGTAAATTTCCCATTTATATTATTTTATAATTTATATAATTTTCCCATTTATAAGTAATGTAAAATCTGTATCCCAAATACTCGAGTATTAGAAAAGGAAATTAAAAAGACAAGCAATATAAACTGAAACAGTGTAGTCATGTGTGGTGCTATTTCTATGTTACTAAAATATTATGTGACCTTAAATAGAAGGTACTTAATCATACAACTGGAAGCAGCTTTAGTCATACTTAAGTGTTGGCATTTTCATCTACACCAACTACTATGTATACATCGATATTTAGCAATTTAGCAGGAACCCAATGTCTCTTTTTAACTTTCCACATTACTAGATATTTTATAAACTAATCTTATTGTACAGTGATAAAATTAGTATTATGATTAACAAGATCCTTGACAATTTTAACTCAGAACTGTTTAAATAACATATACTTCAGCATATCATACATACAATGAGAAATTACAGAATTACTGAAATTGTAACAGTTTATAATTATAAATTATACGACAGTTTGCTGCCAACTATAAAATACTAACTAGGTAGCTGGTTAAAAATGCTGCATTTATACATCCCAATGTCTTTGTGACACAGAAGGACAAAAAGCACATTTAACATTCCTCCCAACATATAAATCCCTGAGCTGTTTCTAAAACAGGCTGAGTGTTTCAAAGATGCTTGAAGATTCTCCTACAAAAGCCAAGTACCTCATTTCTAAAGTTGTACGATCCCACTTGGAAATCTTATTTTAAAATCCTCTTAGGCTACCAGTACAGGATACCAGAAGGATAAAATTAGGAATTCACTCAGCTAACAGAAGGCATAAAATAAAAAATACATGCTCCTAACTGTAAGTATAAAAGGACTGCACAATCGAGAATAGGCACAACTAATAACATATAATAGAGGACTGTATGAAAACTTTGCCTTATGACACTAAGTTCACTGCCTATGCACTTTTAGCCAAAAAAGCAAACTTCATCATGTCTTCCAGGTGAGGGGTAACAAAGGTAGTGTGTGCACTCAACAAGTCATCGGCAGTGCCAGCTTCACGACTGTCTAACAGCCCTTACTGCCTGCACTGGTGGCCTGTGCAGCCCTTTCCCCCTCTGGAGCTGCACTTCTTGATCTCCTCCCTTCCAGCTTTTCATCGCATTAAAAATCACATCAAAAATTTTAATTATTATTTTCCAGGGAGAGTGATAGCATGTGACTCCAGTAAAGCCTTTGAACATGAAGCCTTTCCCACCTTTGTATGATAACTCAGCGGTCTGCATAATTCATGAAGACAGATGAAAGTCGTCTTTCCCTGTAAATACGTCAGGCAGAAAAACAACTTTGAAATCAAACTGAGGGAAAGATTTAGATCAGACTTTGAGAGCTAACGCAGAAAGCCAACTTGCCAGCGTTACAGCACCTAGGTATCACAGAGGGTCTGCACAAGTCACAGGCAGAGTTCAGCCCACACTGAAACCAAAATTTGAGTTTTAGCCAAGTGAAGGGAACCTAAAGTTAGAAGTAGCTTAGCTGATATGCTTTCAAAGGTATTTCACATTCTTTAGATTTCTAACAGGAAAAAAAAAACTGCCTAGTTTAATTTTTTTTTAATTGTGACTTGATCAAAGGTTGACAACCCTGAAGATCGTATTAATTGGCGGTAATGATTAGAGAACTTAAAAGATTGTTTCTTTTGCAAAATTCACACAACAGTCTCAAAATTGATCAGAAAAAGAAAATGCATGCCGCATCCCTGGGTAATCTTCCATATTTTTTTTCTTAATCTGGGCTAAGAAGGAGACATACAGAAAGGTCTTTCGTAAGAACCCATATCAGATTTGATAACTTACTTCAATACACACCTAAGTAGGAGCCTAGGGATATCACTAATCATAATAAAATGCAGTAGTTGTTCGCACAATCAGTAATTAAACATTGGAACTCCGCCAGAGAAATTGAGAGACGTTAAAAGTTAATGTTCAATGGATATTAAAAGGAATGCAATTGGAGAAATTAATGAAAGAAAAACCATTTATCAAAGGCTGTTCAATGCCCTCTGGAAAGGTTGGACGTGGTGCTTAGGGACATGGTTTAGTGGGTGACATTGGTAGAAGGGAGATGGTTGGACCAGATGATCTTGGAGATCTCTTCCAACCTTAATGATTCCATGGTTCTATGACATCCCACGTGGATAAGGAAGACATGTGAGTGCAGGTCTCTCCAGAGGTGAGGAGAGTCCCACCCGAAGTGACACCTGATGCTCTTCTACAGGCTGCCGTAGGAGGTGACATGACAATGAGCTAGATCAATCTATTAATAACCACCCAAATCATTCAATTTTGGATTAATCTGGCTTTGGTAACCATTTTAATGTCCATCTTTTCTACACAGGTAAGGGATGTAGAGCTCCCAAGTTCTGAACTTCTTTACAGCTTTCTCATTGTTTAATGGTATAGAAAAATAACTCCAAGAGCAGCACATTATTTCAACATTAGAAGTACAATGGATAACACTGACCTCAGCCATACTGCAGCATCCTTTAAAACCAAAAATGAAGTGTATGGCTTGCTTTATTTAATACTCAACCTCATATAAAGATGCTGCATTTGTAGCTATAGCAAGAAGTAAACTTTGAATTACAATCACTGTTGCATGCTAAGTAGTGCTTGCGTGTGCTAAGTGCTTTTGTAAAAGCTGCATCCACTATACAACAAGAAAACAAGAAAATTGATGTTGTAATTACTGTGTGTCCAAGAACTCAGTGATGGATGGTATTTTCTTGATTTTTACTTTCAAAACAATGCCCCCTCAAAAGATAAATTTAAGAAACATACCAAAACAGCATCTGCTGGGAAAATAAATAAATAAATAAATGAAAGCTTAAGAAGACAAGAGCCAATTTTCAGATTTTCTTTTTTGTTGTTTCATCTTGTTGATCTCTAACTACAGATCAGCCCCAAGGTTGCTTATCTTGCAAGATCTGACAAGATCACAGGTCATGACACTAAAGTTATAAAGGATTAATGTTCTTCGTTACCATACTCACAGTTACTTCAGGGAGTGAGATAAAAGGAGCAGAGAAAAGGAATAATAATAAGAAAGAAAGAAAGAAAAAACAAAATAAAAAATGATAAAAGTACATCGGGTAGGCCCAAGTATATTTAGTCCTCCTCATCCCTCAGCTTGTATGTGTGTATGCGTTTCAGGGACATGCTGACTACAAACTATGGCTAAGGGATGCACTTCTGAAAGCATTTAGTTGTCCTGCCTATTGAAACAGACAGTCCTTTACAGTGCCACAACACGAGCGTTCAGCTAGATCGTTCATCTGAGCTCAGCGAGGACTGCTGCCATTACTGCGCAGGGAACCTTCTCCCAGCCAAGAGTGCTCAGGTAAGAAAGAAGAGTTGGGTGCACCATTAAAATAAGCCATGAATCTTTCATACTATTTGCTAAACCTACCTCAGCTGATTATTCTACACACCGGTTTGCCCAAATCTATTCTAATCTGGAAGTTAGACAAGACTTTGCAAATCAAACCAAATATTTTCCTGGGGTGTAGATTTAACCTTTGATTACAAATGAAGCTCATTTCAAAAAATGTATTCCTCTCAAGAACAGTATACTTGTACTATTACATGAGTTGAAGTATATTTAAAATTTACAGAAAGCTGAAAGGTAAAATAATACAAAATTGTTTTGAAAATCCTCTCTAAAAAGTAAAAGGTGACATCCGTAAGACATCCATGGTGAACATAATATTAAGACTTTGAAACCAAATTCTACAATACTTCCCTCCTAACTGCGAAGACCTTTACAACTGGGGATGACAGATCTGCAAATACATCTGCAAATGTATTGCTCTAGGGGAAGCGGAAGGAAACAGTAGGAATGCTACGGCATATATAAAAATATATATTCTGAGTGTGATTTGTAAGTTTGAGAAATATAGAAAGTTTTGGCTTTTATCATTTAAAACAAGAACCTAGAATCATAAATAAAATAAACCTGTACTTTTAAAATCACATTTGAAAAAATCTTTACTAAGCAAAGAAACTCAACCATCACTGGATTTTTATTTATTAAAAAATAAAGGAATTTCTTACAAGACAAAGCAAAATCCATTTTGTCCATTTTTGGAACGTGAGACTTACAGAACAATAAAAAAACCACAGTTACATGAACATTAGAAACAGCTTAATGATTGTGAAACTTTCATCACAGCAAGCTCTTGGCAGCGTAGGCTTTACTGAGAATTGTAAAACAGTTGCAGCTATACTATTTTCATGACTATAACTATCTCAGGCTATCCAAAGCCAGAGGCAGCAACTGGAGGACCATTAGAGAACAATAATAAATTTTCTAGAACAGGCAAGTTATCCACAGACACACTGGTGAATCTTTTTTTTATATTCTGTTTTAAAGATAACCTACAGGTCAAATGCATTGAAATACATTCAGTCTTCACTCTCAGCTTTCTAAATAATGCATTTTAAAAGCTGGCATTCCTTAGATCTTCATTTAGTATTGAGGTCGAAGGAGAAAGGAGTGAATACATAAACATCTTATTTTTCATTTTCACATAGCTGATTCTCCCCACCCCTCCTGATTTAAAAAAAAAAAAATCAAGTTTTTTCTATCCTCATTCTTTGTCATGGCACAAGAAACAGTAACTTAACACTCACATCTAAAATGCAAGTATTAGTCCTTTTCCAAGGTATTTATAAATGAAATATTACCGAAGTAATAATGGAAATGGTCTAATTCTTTTATTATTTTTTTTTAATGTAAGTAATAAAAATAGTAACTATGTAGCCCGTAGTACAGCTTCCGGTACTCTATGGACCAGCTGATTAACACAAAGAATCAGCTAATAAATCTAGAAGTAATTATGGTTGGGGGGGTGGGGGGGGAGGGGGCTGCAATCAGTTCAAGGCAACTGAATTGTTTCTGAAAAGTTTCTGGATAACTTTTAAAAATCTGTACGCTACTTCTGTGCTCGTTTTTTTATGTAAGCTCATTTTTTTTTATGTAAAACATATATCTTCTATGTAGAATGTGTAGTCAAACAAGACAAAAAATATATATATATCAGGAAATGTGATACCAGAGATTTCATACTTCCAGCCCTCATTACAAAGTCTGGCACAGAAGTGTAAGCACTAAACCTGAGACCACCGAAGTGTGCCAAAAGCCCAGGAGAAGAGGTCGGTTTGTTGAAGGAAGAATGCCCACACCAACACCTGCAATTCTGTAGCAGCACAAGTGTCATTTGGTAGGTAAGCTGGTGTCATTATTTGGAACAACACATAAATAAATGAACTGTGTTCGGCACATTCAACACTATATTGTCTGCAGGGAAAGGCAAACTACTAAGCTGTTTTAGAGAATTGTCTTGCTACATTCTTACTAATATGGAATAAAACCAAAGACGTTTTGCGTACCATTTCAAATAAAGATACAGTAGGAGGTTATTCAGAGCAGTCTCTTCTATTTCTCTTCAGTTTTAAATTGCATCTAATATAAAAATGCATAGAAATGTTCAAAACTGTACTACTTTAATGGTAATGGGAAATAGTGGCTATATTCACTTTTCAGAGAAGTTCTAGCAGATTAAGTCAGAAATTGTATTTACTTTTCTGGAGAGAGTCACTCTCCAATTCTGCAAGCTGGCTGGGATTCTTTTTAGTTCACTTCTCTGAAGGCAATCTGTATTAAAGCAGAACAAAAGCTCCTAATCAGGTAAACACAAATACTGAGCTTCTAGTATCTCCCTTTAACACACAAGGTGCCGTTCATCCCACTACACTGCTCTGAATGTAAAAAACAAAGGAACAAAAAACTAGAGAACTTGGTCTGATCCCCTGTCGACTAACAGGAAGCAACATTCTCAGATATTCTTCCATCATTATACATACTTTGGTTAAAAAAAAAAACAACAGTTTGCCTACACTGTGCAGTAAGGAAATGAAAAAATAAAACGAGAAAACAAGAGAAAATGGCCCTTACAAACCAAATTCATAATAACGTGAGTAGATTTCTAAATGACTAAAATGTTTAAAAAACAAAAGAGGATTTTTTTTTTTTTGGTAGGATTTTGTGCTTTGAGTTTTGGCTTTGTTTCTTACATATAACAATAGCACATTCTGGACCTAAGTATACTTCTTTAGGCAGACAATTTGATAGTCACTTCTGAATGCACAGATACACAGATAGGCAGAAACAGATCCCATTCTGACTGGCCTTTATGCAGTTAATTACATCCCAAAAATAAACAAAATACACAGATAACTAAAGCATATTGAATTTTCTCATGTATGAAAATAAATTGCTTTCAATTATTTTTTTTTATCTGCAAGAAACCAATTGCTTTACTGAATGCTTTGAATTGAGAATAAATATACAAAATTGCTAAGCTAATTGCACATCTCTTGCATCTGAGAAGCTGATAAGCAACACATTTTCAGCAACAGGCACTGACTGACCAAAGCATTAACTCATGTTACTGCCGTCCGCATTATTTTAAAAATATCTCTGCAAATGGTTCTATAAATGCTAAACATCGAGTTGGAAAAAGAAGCCACCTACACCTAATCTCTGCTGTATTAAGTAATGCTGAAGACATTGCAGATGGGAGACAGGATCTTTGTGCCAGTTTAAATTCCGGGCAGTGCACTGATGACAGGACACAGTAAGAGCTACACAACGGTATTTCCCACTGCAGCTCTACACAATTTGAAGTCATGGTGCTTTCAGTGACAAAGAGGACACCATGGAGCAGCGAAGTGATGCTGCTGTGGGGTAAGAACGTAACGCTCCATCTTTTTTCCTCCCTCTAAGTCCAGTTATTTATGTCACAACAGTAGATTTTTTTATCTATTGATGAAACTCTTTCATATCCCAACTAGATAAGAAAGCTTTTTTTTTTTTTTTTTTTTTTTTTAAGAAAAACAGATCATACTTTCAAGATTGGTACTAGACGTAGTATTTCCTCAGTCACTCCTGTGTGTGGACACATACCACACGAATGCTTTTTCTTGCTGTTAAACAGAAAGCTCCTGGGTCACCTGTATCACTGAAATAAAGTTTTACTGTCACACTTTGCAGAATTCTTTGCTTTTTAAACACTGCTTCAGAGCCACGGGAAAAAAGTTTTTTGACAAACACCTTTACATTAATTATGTTATACTGTATGTTAGGCTAGAAAGAAAATAAGATTGCTATTCAAATCAAGCAGGCAAAAGGAATCACCTTATGATTAAAGTATAGAAATAAGATGACTATTTGTGGCTCCCATCAATGACGGTGTGTGTGTAAACTCAAAGGTTCCTTAGAACAGATCTTCAGAAGAAGCAAATTACCAATGATAGTCTTCATTTTTACAGTGTATTTTAACACACTTGCAGATGCATACTTGCACTACCATAAGAGTGTAGGCACCCGTGAACACTTCAAAAAAACTATTTAGTCGGAACTGTCAACATAGTGAATATCCAGCCTTGCAGACAGCATTGCCCATCCCTACTGCTCAATACATTAGCTGAATTGTGAATACGTAGAGATTTAAAAAATATATATATATGGAAGGAAAGGAACAGGCTTTTTTGAGTGAAGTAAATTCATATCTGTCCAAGATATTTACCAAAGTGGAACTGATATCTGTGTGTAAACATTTTTTTTTCCTATTCCTTTGCTCATTTCATTTCTCTATGGGGAATTAAACATAACAAAGAAAAAAAACTTTTGACTGAATCATCTTCTTGTTATTCCAAACAATCCCTGACTGAGACCTTACACCTAAAAATCACACACTGACACTTTGAAAACATGTCTTTACAGAACAGGATTTTCAGAGAGGGGGAACACCAGTAACTATTTAAAGTTACTAGGAGATTAACACCTCCCTAAAAATGACATCATTATCTTGAATTGGCCATCCAAAAGAGGAAATCTTCACGATTTTATCATCTCTGTTTTAGGTAAAATGGTTTCAACCATGGCAGCAAAGAAACTGAAGGGAAATCATATTTATTTCTTCTGTATATTCAAAGTACCCCATACTACTGGAGTTCCACAGGAATCATTACTGATGTTTTGACAATCTAGTAATTATCTAAGCAGTTATAAAATCAGTTTAAATTGATTAATTGAATTGCTCATTTTTTCTGTTTTGTTTTTATCAGCTGTTATTAACATTTCATGAGCATTAATATTTATAAATTACAAAGATTACAAGAAGCAATTAGCACCTTCCAAAATAATATTACCCAGAGAAAACAAACATCAAACATGATTAAATAAACTCAGGTTTTCATAATAAAAAAAATAAATTAAATTATTTCAGCATCAGGAAATACTGTAGTCTAAATTAGTGTCATTTACTGAGAAGAATATATGCCTGAATCCAAAGAAGTACAATTCTATTTCCCCACCATGCATGCAGCCCGAGCAAACAA